>NC_022013.1:3292405-3295729 GCF_000317375.1 Microtus ochrogaster | reverse complement strand
CACACACACACACACACACACACACATACACACACACACACACACACACACACGGAAAAAATAAAATGGGGGGAGGAAATACAGCTATGTGAGCCTGTTTGTTAGTCTAGATTTTTTTTTCATCCTTTCTGGTTGTCTTATAACTTTCCTATTTTGTTGAACTCTGAGACCCGTTACTTCGATATCACACACCAGGTTTCTCTTGCAGTTGGCAAAATGAGAAATGCATCTTTGTTTGACTTGTTCTGTTAAACTCAGTCAACACATATGTGGGCGACGTCGATCGCATTTCCAGCCTTTATTGAAAGAGTTGAACTCATTCCTGGGTTTGGTATTAGAACAGAGGCAGATACCAAGAAGACCTAAAGTAAATGTCACTTGGCATGGATGGAAATTTTTAGGTTCAGGGAGTGCCTCTCTTCCTTTATTCCCCTCCACCATCATTTTAGCACGCCCTCTTGAGCTGAGTGATGGAACTGCAGCCTTCGCTCTAACCAGCTTGCTCCCCTGGAGCCCCTGACAGTTTACTGTGCTTATACATATGATACGTTTACATACTAATCCCAAGTCCCCCCACCCCACTTCGGTCCACACACCCCCACACACAACCCTTGCACCTTCATGTCCTCTCCTTTTGCTTTATTTAGTGACCCACCGAGTCTAGTTAGTGCTATCTGCTGAGTGCTGAATGACTTGACTTTGGGTGGTACTTGTCCAGGGAACCATAGCTGCAGTGAGCTCCTGAGGGCAGCTGCCATGTCACAGCTCTCCTTCCCATCCACTGGCTCCTTCCTGGTCTCCCCCGATGTCCCCTGAGCCTAATGAGGGAGGGCTTCCTATAGATGTCCAATTAGGGCGAGCATCCATAGCCACTACTCCCGCATTGCTACATACCCAGAAAAAGGCACTTCTCTGACCAAATCTGAGATGTAGTAGAAATGTAATTATTCAGAAGGCAGTGTGATATGTCCATTTCTCAAGATAATAGCGGTAGTTGACTCCCAACCTATGACCCCCTGGGTCTTTAACCACCTAGTAATCTACAAATCTTTTTTAAATCCATCCCCAAAAGTGCAGCCTTCTCTATGTGCTCCTGTAGCTACTCTCTGCTGCTTGTTATCTGACTGACACTGTGCTGGTGACAACCATGCCTCAACAACAGTCCAGGATTCCCCTCTTTCGGGATGGGCTTGTGAGAAAGCCAGAACATTCCTGGAGTCGTTAGGGTCAAGCCTGGGCCCTGGCAGTCCTGGTAAGCTAGGCTTAGTCTCCTGTCTCCAGTATGCCTCTTAGAGACTAGTAGTAGTGAAAGCAGAGGAAGATTATCAAAGTGGCCATATTAGAGAGAGGAACAAATAAAGAGGTCCAATGATACCCCATAAGTCCGTCTTCAGGGTCCTGGCGGGAGGTTTAAACAGATGGCAAGAGAGATGCACAGCTAAGCAGTTCTGGGCAAGTTGTAGCCCTGCCCATCACCGTTTGCTCAGCTCTGGCCTCTCCTGCAAGATGATCTTACAAGAACTCTGTGAAATCTCTCTTCAAGAAATAAATCCCTCCCCTCCCCACTGCTGGCACCAGGCTCCAGCCTTCCCTTCTAGCTTGAGACTTACTGAGGGAAACTGCAGCTTCTTGGGATCCATTGTCTCTGTATCAGGTACTGGAGAGTCACGCATAAGTTTGTCTTTGTAGGCTTTTTTGTCCCCTCCCAGACAGTTATAAGAAGACTGAAACATAACTTAATGTGGATGTTATAGATGCCCAGCCACACTGAAACTGCTGGCCACAGCCAAAAGAGATAGACAGCCAGGCCATAGTGAGTTAGGCTGCATTGCACAAGTTAGGTGGGTCTCCTGGCTTCAGAATTCCACATGCATTGCTCCTTGCAGTCCCTCATTGTGAAGGAATGAGAACTCAGCCAAGTAGCCACTAGCCACTGGTTCTGTTCTGTCTATGCTGAAATCTGCTCATGTTGGGCATACAACCCTAATTAGCTGATTGCTTATTTCCCAACACTCCATAATTTTGATGCCTACCGTCCAAGCAGATGGAATCGCACCAGGCTTCCGTGAGGTCATAGCTGATGAAGGCCAGGTGTCGCTCACTCTGCTAAGACTCTGTGAATGAGGCAGCTCATCATGCAGCTGCGGATTTCAACATGAGGCAGGTCACTTTGTAGACCAGTTTCTTTGAGCTGTGTAACTCTCCCCATTATAGAGACAAGATCATATACAGTAATTACTGCAACTGTCCTTGTTTGGGGTGTATTAATTCAGTTCAGCCATCTGCACTTTTTGTTGCTAGTAGCTTTTATAAAACTTGAAACAAGTTTCTTCGCCCCCATCAACGGTACATTGATGGATGATGTTCATGTATTTGACACCTACACAGCTTTTTCTTCTTATATCATTGTTCCAAATCTAGATAGCAACTCATTTTTCTAGATCTCTTGACTCATTGGTTCTAGGGTTTCTCTGTCTCTGTCTCTCTCTCTCTGTCTCTCTGTCTGTGTGTGTGTGTGTGTGTGTGTGTGTGTGTGCGTGCACGCGCACGCGCGCTCATGCAGAGGCAGAAGTCAACGTAGGATGTAGTTCTTAAGGTTCTGTGCACTTTGTGGTTGCTTGTTTGCTTTTGATTTCCCCATTTGTACATATAGTCACATGTATATTAGCACACATGTATGCATTTGTATGTGGAGACCCAAAGTTGATGTCAGGTATCCTCTTCAATCTCTCTTTTTTTGAGGCAGGATCTGTCACTGAACCCTGAAGCTGCTGATTCCAGCTAGTCTGCCCACCTAGTTTGCCCTGAAGATCTCCTGTCTCTGCCTCCCAAGTATTGAGATTGCAGGTGACTGCTGTGCCTGCCTGGCTTTTATGAGGCCAGGAGGTTTAAACTGATCATATAAGCCTTTTATTCACTGAGCCCTCCAAACATACCCCTTGTTTTCCTGAGACATAATCCCTCACTGGCCTGGCGTTCACCAAGCAGTCTAGGCTGGCCAGCCAGTGCAGCCTGCCTCTCCATCTCCCCAGCACTGGGACTGCAAATGCACACCAGTGTGCCCAGCTTTTGAACATGAGCTCTGGGGACTAGAAGTCAGGGCCTCATGCTTGGGTGGAAAGCATTCCACCAGCCTAGCTGTCTCAGCCTTGTGTTGATACTAGTTTCTGAAGCATTTCTGTAGCTATTGCAAGTATATTTAGTTTGAGAGAATTGAATTGCCCAGTGATTTATTGCTGGATCTTAAGATGTTTACAAACTACTACTCCAAATGCCAGTTTGGATAGGTGTGGGGAGGAGGTGGGAAGGAGAGGGAGGGTGAGA
>NC_022013.1:3291156-3292305 GCF_000317375.1 Microtus ochrogaster | reverse complement strand
GGGAGGGAGGGAGGGAGGGAGGGAGGGAGGGAGAGAGACCTTCCTAATGGAACAAAAGAAGCAATTTCATGCCTTACCCATCAATCTGTTCCTTCTCTTCATGAACAATGGACATAAAGGTGTCTGCCTTTCTGTTTTCCCTTGGCAATATGTAAAACCAATATTGGTTGAGCGTGCTATTAACCTTGAGTTTAAATTCAGCGTACTTAATCCCTTGATTACTGCCAAGATTAATGCCCAACAGGAAAGGTTGGAAGCTTAAATGCCTGTGAATGCAAGCATGAAATGAAATCCTAATAACCAGCACAATGATCTGGATTTATAGCCTGTGTGGGCTGCGAAAGATAACTTGGAAATGGTGTTACAGAGACTAATCTGTCAAAGTGGACAGCCTTGGAGAATTGACTGTTCAGGCTGCAGGAGGAAAACAACACAAGAGCAGAGCTGACGCGTGGGTACGGGTCAGGATGTGCTTCCGAGATACCTCGAGGATGTTGCCCGAGTAGACCAAAATGTGTCTTGAACATGTTCAACTGCGTGAAGTTAGAAATTCTCTCTCCACAAGATAAGATAGATTTCCTGGCAGCCGAGGCAGTTGGCTGAGATTTATGGTTGAATTCTTCCCATTTTTCTGCACCCAGACTTTATCTCTATCTCTTCATCTGCGTGTATTCATTGCTCTCGCTGCCTGAGTGTTAAGATGCCCTTTGCAAAAAGGATTTTTCAAACCACCCCTACTTGGAAGAGCTGTATTTAGCTGGCTGATGTCTCTGCTCCTTTGCCGCCACTTCCCTCCCAGAATTAGTCTTAAGGACATTTATTGGTTGTTTTAGATGCTATGGCATTTGTAATGAACTTCTTCTGGCCTCCACCTTGCAAAACTTGGGGAAAGAGTAAGAGTTGCCAAACTCCACACTATTGCATCTATACTCTCTCTCTGGAATACACGTGGTTGATGGGGCTCCATCCAGTACAGCCAACTCCTCTCTGGTCTTCATGCACATCTGTGTTTAAGCTATGTATACATGTACAGGCACTAGGGAATGTGTGTGCACATGTGTGTGTCTATGTGTATGTATGTGTGTGTATGTGTTTGTGTGTGTGTGTGTGTGTGAGAGAGAGAGAGAGAGAGAGAGAGAGAGAGAGAGA
>NC_022013.1:3271968-3291056 GCF_000317375.1 Microtus ochrogaster | reverse complement strand
GAGAGAGAGAGAGAGAGAGAGAGAGAGAGAGAGAGAGAGAGAGAGAAAATGTCCTACAGAGTATGTATGGTGGCCAGAGGACAGCTTCAGGTGACTGTCCTGCACTTCGAACCTGATACAGAGTCTCTTACCTTTCTGCTGTATAGAACAAAGTTCATTGGTCCTCAGACTGCAGATTTTCTGGTCTCTGTCTCCCATCTTGCCATGGAAGTCTGGGATTATAGATATCCAACCTTCACAATTGTTCTTTACCCACTGAGCCATCTTCCAACTGAATTTTACATACCTTCAGTGTTTTCTCATAGTTTCTGGTATGTGTTCAAAATACATTTGATAGATTTGTTTGTTTATTTGTTTTGTTTTTTGTTGTTGTTTGTTGTATGTTTGTTGTTTGTTTGTTTGTTTTATTTTATTTTTTGAGAAGGCTCTTATATGGCCAGGCTAGCTTCAATTTCAATTTCTTCATATAAATGAGGATAGCCTGGAACTTCCCAAGTGCTGGGATTTCAAATGTGTCATACTATATCCATTCCTGTGGCTTTTGGTGATTCTTCCTGTGACACTGTATCCTGGTCCTCTGTTGTGTTTCCTGTTGGTTGTTTGTCCCGAGTCTGATCAGAGTAAGGCTATGCAGTAGAACTCAAGGCTTCATGAATCCTAGGCAAGCACCCTAACTGAGGCCCAGCTCCCCTTGCAATTCCTCTGTCCCGATGATGAGTTGCCATGCTAATACTGAGTCACCAGCCAGGCTGTTCCTACCTGGTTTGGGTGCCAGTGAGTTCAACAAGACTTCTCACGTGGAGACCTGAGGGACGGTATGGAAACAAAACCAAAAAACTGCTAGCTTGGCTTATTATCAGTGTATCCTGCGCTGGATGGCTCTTGGTGATTCTCCCTTTGACACTGTATCCTGGTCCTCTGTTGTGTTTCCTATTGGTTGTTTGTCCTGAGTCTGATCAGAGTAAGGCTATGGGTCTCTAGCATCACGGATGGTGTTTCACACTTTTTCTGGGAGGCCTCTACACTAGGTGGTAGATTCCCTAATTCCCTCCTTCCCTCCCCTCTCTCCTTCAGACTGCTTTTTCTCCTCCCACCCTTCTCCTTTCCCTTCCTCCTTGAGCTGGGGCCTCAGGCATGCTGGGACAGTACCCCTGTGCCTAGGTGTGCTTCTTCATCCACTGATGTTAGGTCTGAAAGCCAGGACAAATGTCTGAGGTATCATTAACGCTGGCTGGCAGGCTCTCCCTGCAGCGCTCAGTCCCTAACTAGTAGCAGGATCCTTCAGGTGGGCATACTCTGCCCCCCTCCTCTAAAGAGTCTAGACTTCCCCTCCCCCCAGCTGCTCTTCCCTTTGTAACCCAGCCATTTCGGCTACTCTGGTCCTTTTACCTTTTTTTCCCTTTTGCCTTTTTGGCCTCTTAGCCTCTTGGTCTCCTGACTTTCCCCTCTCTCTGCACAGGGCGTTGGTCATGTCCACTCTGGACTCTCCAAGATGCCTTTGCCTCTGGCAATACTCTTTTTCATTTCTACAATAAACCCTCTTCAGCATACCTAGGAGCAGTAATACCCTCCTCTTTGTTTCTGTAATCCCCAGGGAATGTCCATTGAGGTTTCGTGTCCATTGAGGTGACAATGCTTTCATTTCCTATCCAGTCACCCAAAGTGTTCCTGTAGAAAGCCTGTAAATATTTTATTGCATTTATTTATTATTTAATTATATGTGGGAGCATGGGCATAACATGGCATACATGTGTGGTCAGGGGTCAGCCTCAGGGGTCAGTTCTCTGCTTTCAACTCGAGAGATCTGGGAATTGAATCCCAAGCACCATTTACTACTAAACCATCCTTACTGGCCCCAGAAAACCTTTCCTTCCAAGTTGGCTTCCACAGGTATCTCATACTTTTTATATTAAAAAAGACTTTTTGTGGCTTGCTTGCATGCTTATGTCTTTTTATTGTGATCATTCAGAAGTCATGGGTTGAATAAATGTGATATATTTGACCCACACTCATTATTATCTGGCTGTGCACCATTTTATCACTGTTACAGTAACTGGGACTGTTTTGCTATCAAAAACTTGGAAGCCTGATGCATACATTTGTTGAATAAGTGATTCTGTTCATAGTGTGTTTTGAATACTAGGTTGTACCCTATTAATTTTTATTAAGCTCTATGTTTTTCTCTGCTACCCTCCGGGCCTCTCCCCTCCCCTTCAACCCTCTCCCAAGGTCCCCATGCTCCCAATTCACTCAGGAGATCTTGTCTTTTTCTACTTCCCATGTAGGTTAGATCCATGTATCTTAGGGTCCTCATTGTTGTCTTTCTCTGGGATAGTGATTTGTGAGCTTGTTTTCTTTACATTATGTTTAAAAACCACCTATGAGTTAGTACATGTGATAATTGTCTCTCTGTGTCTGGGTTACCTCACTCAAAATAATGTTTTTTAGCTCCATCCATTTTCCTGCAAAATTCAAGGTGTTGCTTTTTTTTACTGCTGTGTTAGTACTCCATTGTGTAAATGTACCACATTTTCCTTATCCATTCTTTGGTCAAGGGGCATTTAGATTGTTTCCAGGTCATAGCTATGACAAACAATGCTGCTATGAACATAGTTGAGCACATGGCTTATGGCACGGTTAAGCATCATTTGGATATATACCCAAAAGTGGTATTGCTGGGTTTTGAGGAAGTTTCTTAATTTTCTGAGAAATCACCACACTGACATTCAAAGGGGCTGTACCAGCTTGCATTCCCACCCAGCAATGCAGGAGTGTTCCCTTTTCCTCACAACCTCTCCAGCATAAGTTGTCATTAGTGTTTTTGATCTTGGCCATTCTTACAGGTGTAAGATAGAATCTCAGAGTTGTTTTGATTTTCATTTCTCTGATGACTAAGGATATTGAGCATTTCCTTACATGTGTTTCAGCCATTCTAGATTCCTCTGTTGAGAGTTCTCTGTTTAGGTCTGTACTCCATTTTTCTATTGGATTATTTGTTCTTTTGATGACCAATTTCTTGAGTTCTTTGTATATTTTGGAGATCAGTCCTCTATCCCATGTGGGGTTGGTGAAGATCTTTTCCCATTCTGTGGGCTGTCATTCTGTCTTGTTGACCATGTCCTTTGCTTTACAGAAGCTTTTCAGTTTTAGGAGGTCTCATTTATTAATTGTTTCTCTCAGGGTCTGTGCTGCTGGGGTTATATTTAGGAATTGGCTTCTTGTACCAATGCTTTCAAGTGTACTTCCCATTTTCTCTTCTATGAGGTTCACTGTGGCTTACTTTACGTTGAAGTCTTTGATCCATTTGAAGCCGACTTGATCATGGTGGATGTTGGTTCTGGTGTGTTCTTGGATTTGATTTGCCACTGTTTTATTTAGTATTTTTGTATCAATGCTCATGAGTGAGATTGGTCTATAATTCTCTTTCTTAGTAATGTCTTTATATGGTTTAAGTATCAGGGTAATTGTAGCCTCATAAAAAGAGTTTGGCAGTGTTCCTTCTGTTTCTATTGTGTAAAACAATTTGAGGAGCATTGGTATTAGTTCTTCTTTGAAAATCTTGTAGTATTCTGAGCTGAAACCATCTGGTCTTAGGGTTTTTTTTTTAGTTGGGAGAATTTTGATAACTGTCTCTATTTCTTCAGCAGTTATAGGTCTGTTTAATTTGTTTATCTGGTCTTGATTTAATTTTGGTAAGTCATATTTATCCAGAAATTTGCCCATTTCCTTTAAGTTTTCCAATTTTGTGGAGTACAGGTTTTTGAAATATGACCTTATGATTTTCTGAATTTCCTCCATGTCTGTTGTTATGTCCTTTTCATTTCTGATTTTGTTAATTTGGATATTCTCTCTCTGCTTTTTTGGTTAGTTTGGATAAAGGTTTGTCTATTTTGTTTTTTCTCGAAGAACCAAACAACTCTTTGTCTCTTTGATTCTTTTTATTGTTTTCTTTGTTTCTATTTTGTTAACTTCAGCTCTCAGTTTGATTATTGTCTGCCATCTAGTTCTCTTGGGTGAGTTTGCTTCTTTTTGTTCTAAAGTTTCAAATGTTCTGTTAATTTACTGGTGTTGGGTTTTTCCAGCTTTTTATGTAGGCCTTACGTGATATGAACTTTCGTCTTAGCACTGCTTTCATGTGTCCCATAAATTTGGGTATGCTGTGTGGTCATTTTCATCAAATTTTAGGAAGTCTGTAATTTCTCCCTTTATTTCTTCCTTAACCCATTGATGATTCAGGTGAGCATTGTTTAATTTCCATGTGTTTGTGGGTTTTCTGTATTGCTGTTGTATTCTAGTTTTAAGCCATGGTAATCTGATAAGATACATGGTGTTATTCCATTTTTTTTTTATATTTGTTGAAGTTTTTTTGGTTACCAAGTATGTGGTCAATTTTTGAGAAATTTCCATGAGGTGCTGAGAAGAAGGTATATTCTTTTATGTTTGAATGGAATGTTCTATAGGTGTCTGCTAAGTCCATTTGAGTCATAACATCTGTTAGTTCCCTTATTTCTCTGTTTAATTTTTTGTCTGACTGACCTGTCCCATGGTGAGAGTGGAGTGTTGAAGTCTCCCACTATTAGTGTGTAGGGTTTAATATGTGATTTAAGCTTTAGAAGTGTTTCTTTGACATATGAGGGTGCCCTTGTATTTGGGGTAGATGTTCAGTATTGAAATTTCCTCTTGATGGATTTTTCCTGTGACTAATATGAAATGTCCTTCTTTGTCTCTTTTGATTGATTTTAGTTTGAAGTCTATTTTGTTAGATATTAGGATAGCTATAGCAGCTTATTTCTTAGGTCCATTTGATTAGAATTTTTTTTTTTTTTTGCCAACCATTTACTCTGAGGCGATGTCTGTCTTTGAGGTTGAGGTGTGTTTCTTGTATGCAGCAGAAGGATGGATTCTGTTTTTGTATCCGTTCTGTTAGCCTGTGTCTTTTTATAGGTGAGTTGAGTCCATTTATATTAAGGGATATTAATGGCCAATGATTGCTATCTCCTTTTAATTTAGTTTTCATTTTTGGTGATGTTAATTTGTGTGTTTTTCCCTTCTTTGGGATTTGCTGCTATGAGATCATCAATTGTCTGTGTTTTTGTTGATGTAGCCAATTTTCTTGGGTTGGAGTTTTCTTTGTAGTACTTTGTGTAGGGCTGGGGTTGTAGCTAGGCATTGGTTAAATCTGGTTTTGTCATGGAATATCTTGCTTTGTACTTCTATGGTGATTGAAAGTTTTGCTGGGTATAGTAGTCAGGGCTGCCATCCGTGGTCTCTTAATTATGCATTATGCTTGACCACAACCTTCTGACTTTCATTGTCTTCAATGAGAAGTCAGGTATAATTCTGATAGGGCTGCCTTTACATGTTACTTGGCCTTTTCCTTTGCAGCTCTTAAAACTTTTTCTTCATTCTGTATGTTTAGTGTTTTGATTATTATGTGGCTAGGGAACTTTTTTTTATCCTGTCTATTTGGTGTTCTGTAAGCTTCTTGTATCTTCATAGGAATATCTTTCTTTAGGTGGGAAAGTTTTCTTCTATTATTTTGTTAAATATATTTTCTGTGCTTTTGAGTTGAACAACTTCTCCTTCTATACCTATTATTTGTAGGTTTGGTCTTTTTATGGTATCCCATATTTCTTTTTGTTATAATTAATGTTTTCTTTGACAGATGAGTCTATTTCCTCTATTGTATCTTCAGCAATTATCTCTTCCATCTTTTGTATTCTGCTGTTTTGCTTGTGTTCATGGTTCCTGATTGTTTTCTCATGATTTCTGTTCCTATAATTACCTCAGCTTTTTTCTTTATTGTCTCTATTTCAGTTTTCAAGTCTTGAATAGTTTATTTCATATGTTTGATTGCTTTTTCTTGGTTTTCTTTAAGGGATTTTCTGGTGCCTTCCAATTTTTTGTTTGTCTTTTCCTCCATTTCTTTTAGGGGATTTCTCATTTTTTCTTTAAGAGTTTCAAACATTCTCCTGAAGTTATTTTTTAAGTCGTTTTCTTCTGCTTCATTTATATTTGGTTGTTCAAGTCTTGCTGTTGTAGGGTCTCTAGATTTTACTGGTGCTGTGTTGCTCTTTGTGGTGTTGCATGTGTTCTTACCTTATCTACTCATCTTTTCCTCTAATTGGTGTTGTTAGGGCTATCTGTGATTCTGGTGATTAATCTTCTAGGTACCAGTGAATCCAAGGCTCAGATAGTTGTTCCTCATGGTACACTCAGTGCCAGGGTTCTAGTTACCCCATTGGTCACTCTGTGATCCTGAAGATTGCCCAGCATTCCTGGGCTTTGCTCTGCTCCTGTGGAGTTTGCTGTTTCAGGCTTGCTCTGGCCAAGGTTGTTGGCTCAAACCTATTTCTGTAATTGTCCCTGGTCTGGATCCACTCCTGCAGAGGTTCCTGCTTTGGGGTTGGTCCTGCAAAGGTCTCTGGCTCAGGCCTACTTCCTCAGAGGTCCCAGACTCATGCCTGGACCCACAGAGATCTCTGGTTCCTGCCTACTCTCTCAGAGGTCCCACATTCATGCCCAGACCCACAGATGTCCTGGCTTAGGCCTAGTTCCTCAGAGGTTCTGGTTCAGGTCTATTCCCTCAAAGGTCCCAGAATCATACCTGGACCTGCAGCGGTCTCTGGCTCTTGCCCACTCACTCAGCGGTTTCTCCCCTGTATCTACTCCTGTGGAGTTCGCTGTCTCTGGTCTGCTCAGGCCCAGGTCGCTGGCTCAGTCCTGCCTCCAAAAATGTCCCTGGTCTGGATCCACTCCCACTCCCATGGAACTTGCTTTCTCAGGCCTGCTATGGCCTAGGTAGCTGCTAGCTCTGCTACTCAACTTTTAAGCTGCCTCAGAGAGATATGTGGGCTTTAGTTGGTCTTCCTTCTGGGGAAAAAAAAAAAAAGCTGTTTCCATTGAGTGCTTCTCTAAGGGGTTTTCTTACTCACACTTCCTCATTCAATTGCTGATTCTGCAGTTGCTTTTCTGAGACATCAAGAATTCTGTCCTGTCACTCACTGATTCTGTTTTCCTTCCTGTTCAGCATATTCTTTGTAGTCCATTGCCTTCACAACTCTTGACAGTTCTTTCCCTGTATATACATACACACATATGTACATACACACACATACATACACATATATGTATACACATACATATATATGCATATACACACATATATACATACATACAGATATGTGTATACACACATACAGATATATGTATACACATACATATATATGCATATACACACATATATACATACATACAGATATGTGTATACACACATACAGATATATGTATACACATACACACACATGTGTGTGTATATATATTTTTTTCTACTAGAAATACCCTAGCTCACTAATCTACCTTTTGAGCCTAAAGATGGGTCAACCGATATAGGTGGGTATAACTTGACAATCAATCTGGTTTATACCTCTCTAAATAATTCTAATATTGACCCTTATATGAGCAACAAAACTCAATCACCTCTTTTTTTTTTAGTTACTAACTCAACAATGCTATTTCAGATCTTTTCCTTTCTCCTTAAGCCTCAGATCTGTTCTTTCCTTCTAGAAAGTGGCCTGACTGTGAAGCTGTCTAAAGGGACACTCCAGGATCTTTCCACAAGACCAGTTTCCCCTTCCTTTATAACAGCTAAGATATTTTGTGTTTTCTATATATCATGTGTGTCAAAAATTCCTTATTTTAACAAATATCTACATTGCTCCTACTGTGTTCCTAGAGTAGTCCAAGGGATCATATTGCCACCAAGACTTCATTGTCAGAATTTTATATATAATAATTCATTTCATTCTCATATTAGCATTATTAGGTCATTATTATTATTATTATTATTATTATTATTATTATTATTTATTATTACTATTAATCTCCCTGAAATGTACATGGTTAGGTTAACTAACCAAAATCATCATATGAGCCACCCTCTCAAAAGTATATGCTCTTTTTAGGCCATATTTTGATTCTTTTTCAAATTACCTATGCTGGGAGTTGGGTATGTGAACACACACAGT
The DNA here is from genome assembly GCF_000317375.1 of Microtus ochrogaster. Classification (NCBI taxonomy): domain Eukaryota; kingdom Metazoa; phylum Chordata; class Mammalia; order Rodentia; family Cricetidae; genus Microtus; species Microtus ochrogaster. Next base: position 3,283,029 of record NC_022013.1, on the reverse strand, counting down.
GTCTGTGGAGCTGAGAAGAAGGCAATAGATGTCCTGGGGCTGGAGTTTTCAGGGAGAGTAAGTCATCCGATAAGGATGACTGCAATTGAACTTGGACCCTACTCAAATCAGTTCACGTTCTTAACCGCCGAGCCATCTCTCCATGTGCTCTTGGCCTGTTTTTACCATGGCTTGTGTAGCATTTTTATTAGACATAGTGTATTGGGTTAGGAAAAAGCATTACACCGAGAGCTAAGATAGAGGGGTTTCATAGGTCCCCCAAGCTCTTGCATCTAGAAAGAAGGAAAGCTGGAACTTGAATCAAGTCTGCAGAGTTTTGCTTTCACCTCCGCATTGCCTGTTGCTCCATACAAGGTTCATCCTCTCTGCCTGCTCTTCACCCTGATCCACCCTGCATTCCCAAGAACCTCTAGGAACAATAGGCACAAGGTTTCCCATCTCCAAAAGGAAGCCCATTTCTTCTGGCTTACTTTTCATAGCCTATGTCGGAGTCTGTGACTAGAGCTCTTGTTTAGTTTTCTTCCCCAAGACTTAGTGCAGTGACTGGCGTGCAGCAGATACATAATTATTATGGCGTGGACAGATGAGTGGGAGTGACCTTAGGGAAAGGGGTAAATTGGAGACTGGCCACATGATTCAAGTTAGCTCACCCCAGAAATTATTAAATATTTAACATGAATTTATTTAAAAAATTTTAAAACTAATTTCTATTTTGAAAAAAATAGTTCAAAGTCAGAATTCACTCCATCTCCTTCCTGTAAAACAACACAAAGTATCAAGGAAAGTAAGAAATAAATTCATATTATGTTCTGAACAATTTTAGTGATAGTTAAGTTCAGATAAAACAGAAATTCAAAAAAAGAAAGTTCCAGGATAGGCACCAAAGCTACAGAGAAACCTTGTCTCAAAACAAAACAACAACAACAAAAAAAAAAAAAACATAGTAGAATGAATGAGCCAGTTATAATAGAATTATTCTCATGGTCATTTAAGATGATATTGAGCCAAAGTCATATGCTAAACAGCAAACCGGTAATGTCTGTAAGGAGTCTTTTCTGTCCCACCAGCCAGCTCGTAAATAATGACATAGAGACTTCCTATTAATTATGAAAGCTCAGCCTATAATTTAGGCTTATTCTTAATTAGCTCTTATCACTTAAATTAACCCATTTATATTAATCTACGTTCTATCACGTGGTATTACCTCTTCCATCTTGCTCCTCCTGTTTCCTCTTTGTATTTCCTGGGTCTCTTGAGCCTTAGTTCCTCCTTTTCCTTTCTCTCCCTGGAAATCCTATCCCCCCCCCCCTTGCCCAGCTATTGGCTGTTCAGAATTTTATTACACCAATCACAGCAATACATCTTCACACAGTGCACAGATATCCCACAGCAGGTGTCCCTGGTCTCCAGGATCTGACTGCCTCCCAACTTTGAATAGCACCGGCTGTAGACATGGACTCGGGCTGAATGAAGCCAATTCTTAGGAGGGCTTGTGTCTGTTTTACTTGTATGCTCATCTGCAGAGGAATTCATTTGCTATCTCTCCTGTATGATGAGAAGCGACTCTTCTTAGCTAATGGCAATTTAAATTTAAACCTGAGATGGGTTTTAAAACTCTGTGTCATACTGGGGGTGGGTGGGTGGCATACTCTTTAATCCCAGCACTCCAAAGGCAAACCCAGGTGGATCTCTGAGTTCAAAGCCAGCCTGGTCTACAGTGTGAGTTTCAGGACAGCCAGGGAAACCCTGTCTTGAAAAACAAACAAACTAAAACCTCTGTGTCACTAGCTCCTTAGACTCTGTTGGTTCTGAGGCATATGGAAGCCTTTATGCGGCTTCTCCGTGTCCTATCCTGAGCAGGCCTCTGAAGAATCCCTCCAGCCCCTGGCTTGCTCCTACACACAGCCAGCTGCATTCACAGTCTGTGTCTGGAGCATTCCTGCCTGCCCTCGTAGAAGCAATCATGGCTCTGCAGACCACATCCTCACCACAGTTCTGTCTGCAATGTTACTTCAGTTAACTCACAATCTGTCTGCAGAAGCCTGCTTATGTTCAATGGAAGTTTCTTTCTTTGTTTTATTTTATTTTATTGTTTCTGTAAATTTTTTTGAGACAAGGTTTCTCTGTGTAGCTTTGGAGCCTGTTCTGGAACTAGCTCTGTAGACCAGGCTGACCTCAAACTCACAGACATCCTCCTGCCTCTGCCTCTCAAGTGCTGCTATTAAAGATGTGTGCCACCACCGCCCGGCTCACTGGAAGTTTCTAGCAGCAAACAATTCACTAAATAACCTCTATTGTACTATCTTATTATATTGTCTACCCTTTATTTGTTACCATTGTTTGTTTCTTCTGTGTGTACCAGTTACTTTTCTCTGCTGCAACAAGCTATCTTACCAAAGCAAGCTAAGGCGTGTTTGGGCTCACACGCAGTTCAAGGGTACAGTCCACCAAGGTGGGAAACACCTGGCGACAGGGGATAAATGATGTAATTATATTTTAATTTCAAAATTTAAAATGTATTACATTTTAAAAAGTAAAGCCTATCAGAACAAAACACACAGTAGATGTAGGGCTGGGTCTTCTATGTGGAATGCCTGGCACTCTGAATGCTATAGGCAAGGAAGGATGATATAAATGGATGTGTGGCCTATCTATAAAACACATGTACACACACCACACACATACACACAACCATTATAATATGCAGGTTAACAAAAGGGAAAAGAATGAAAGACCCCAAGCCCCAAACACACAAAAAGACAAAGAGTCTTTTCTTAGGCATTCCGTTTGGGGGGAAATTTTGTTTGTTATTTTATTTTGATTTTTGAAACAAGGTCACATTGTGGGGCTTTGGCTGGCCTAGAATACACTATGTTGACCAAACTGGCCCAGAACTCAAGAGATCAAGCTGCCACCGCCCCCAGAGTGCGGGAGTGTGGGCTCCTGAACCTGGTAGTTGGTTTTGATCGTGTTTATCTCCTGGAAAAGGTGGCATGGGGTCCTGTGTGTCAGTAATCCATAGAACAAAACACTCTCCCTTAACAGGAAAAGATACCCAAACTGAGGCTCTTTCCAAAGAGAAGAGCATTCGCACACAGAGATCAGTCCCGAAAGCCTGCGTTTGTACCCCCTGGCATCTACCATTAGTGTTGACAGCAGGCTCCTTGCTTCTTCTTTTAACCCCCCCCCTTGAGCTGTGTGTCTGTCTGCCAGCAGTTTCTCTTTCCTTACATGCAATGACTCCTCCATACGTGGACCTTGGAAAGCAGCGTGACCCAGTTAGGACTTGTAGGAACTGCTTTGATTTCCCAGCCTCCTGACAAAGCTGCAAAACCTATTTAGTTCAAAGAAGGCTAAATCGCCAGGAGGAATGTCAAAATTGTTTTATTTTATGTCTCATCTCTCAAGAAAAGTGATGTATAGAGCCCTCTCCACTGGATATCTGTTAGTGTTCGGAAGTTCAGGCCCAGCAGGTCTTCCGTGTCTCACTCTGCGGCATCTTCATTCTGCGGCCCGTGGCACTAGCTAAAAAGATTAGCTTGTGTCTAAAGCGTTTTGCCTGCAAATCGAACAAGATTAGAGAGTAGTGCTGCCGCCTTATCAATCGCTCGGTGTGTGCTACCGTGAATTCAGATGGTTTTCCATTTTGCGTGTGTGTACCTTTTTGCAGGCGTGCGTGTGTTTGTTGTGTGTTGGATGTCTTCCGGCGTTGCTCTCGCATTATTTTTTGAGACCATCTCTTAGTGATCCTGGAACGTGCTGATTCCACTAGAGCAGTGGTTCTCAACCTGTGGGTCCTGACCCCTCTTTGGGGGGAAGGGTGTCACATGCTTCTATCACAGGGCTCGCATGTCAAATATTTACATTATGATTCATAACAGTAGCAACCTTGCAGGTAGGAAGTAGCAACAAAATTTTATGGTTGGTTACCACAATACAAGGAGCTGTACTAAAGGGTCAAAGCATTAGGAAGGTTGAAAACTACTGAGCTGGACTGTCTGGGCACGGTTCTCCTGTCTATGTCTTCCCGGCACTTGAGTTACAGGAACATACCGACACACCAGGTTTCCAAGCATGAGTGCTAGGGATCAAACCCAGGTCCTCACCTTTGTGTGTCAAGCATTTTAGTCACTGGGCTATCTCCCCAATCCAGTTTCCCGTCGTTCACTGTGGTGGACGATAGGCTGCCCTTGATAGGCTGTGTGCTCTAAGATTGGGGAGAGGTGAGGGGATATGAGGGGCAAGGTCTCTCTGCACTGCGGGCAAGCCTTTAGCCAAGGGCCACAGCTGGAGAAGTGTAGCCAAGGCAGCCATGACGGAAGGGTCTGGAGGCGGTGGTAGGGCCCAGAGACACTGTGAGCCAGCCCTAGAGTAGCTGTTCTGGAACAGTTTGAATCAGGGCAGTTCCTGTGAGTCAGGCAGTGGGCTCCTCCTGGGGTCGACTTTATTGATCAGCTGTGATAGTAATGGGCCAAGCTCATTAAATGACACTGGATGCATCAGACAGAAAATGCAGTTACATATCAGGAGGTCAAATTGTTAGCTGCAAGCGCGGTTTTCCCCCGCGTGCTCATCACGGGGCTTTTATTTAGGAAAATGTTGCCCTGTGGAAGGCAGTTTGTTTCATTACTTGAGTTATCACCAGTGCTGGCTCTCCTCCAGTTCTGGTAATCCTCTGAGGTTCCACAGAGAAAAAGAGAAATATTTTGTTTTTCCTCTTCTCCCCACAGGGTAATTGGCTTACATATAATTTAATTATTTCATCAACTAGTTAGCCTATCCCTGTGAAGAGCACCCTTAGCTCACCCTCCCTTTGTGGGTTAAGGTCTGTATCTGTTTGCCCATCCTTCCGATGGCATGCATGGCTGAAACAGCTGCCTAAGAGCTCGGCTGGACCACTCTATTTTCCGTATTTGCAGAGATGTCCTTGGAGGCAGCAAAAGGGTAGCTAGTGATTTAGAGAAATAAGAACTAAGAAAATGATCGGCTCAAACAAGGAATTACAGCCTTGAGAGCTCTCTAGTGAAGTCATGATTCAGATCACCTTGGAATGACTGTTCTCATCACTAAGCCGCCGAAGGCTCCTCACGGGGCGGAGGGATGTGAAGGGAGGACTTTATCAGTGTCTGGTCACGCGATGGTGTCGCCTCTTAGCTGGCTTTCTTTATTCACAGTCTTTCTTCACCTTTCCCCTTCATCTTCTTCGAGGGGAGATGTTTTTATCCTGACAGTACAGACTTTATTTCTTCAGTGCTGGGGAGAGGCTGGATCCGTAGAGTGCCTGCTGCTCTCACGTGAGGACCTGAGTTAGGATCTCCAGCACCTACGTAAGCAGGATGGACACAGGGCTGCACCTGTAACTCCAGAGCAGGGCAGGCAGAGAAAGCTGGGTCCCTAGAGCTTGCTGTTTACCGGTCTGCTGAACAGATGAGCTCAGGGAGAGATAGAGAGAGAGAGAGACAGAGAACAAAATTAAAATTAAGATGGAGAGTGATGGCAGAAGACATTCAATATCATCTTCTGTCCTCCACATATGGACACACGGGAACACAAACATGTCACACACACAAAGGAAATCTAGCCAAGTGGATGAAGAATAAATATATGTTTAAAAATGAACTTGGTTGTGTATTTATTTCTGAGGATTCCTGACATCCATGCCTAATGTGTATTTGGTTGAGGGTCTCCCAGCCAAGCCCAGGACCCATCCGGAGCCTTCGTATTATAAATAGGCTGTATTGGGATGTTATACTGAGTCCGTTTACTAAGACTTAATTGGTGTCACATGAATCGGTCTGGCCTAAGAACAGCCAGCACAGTTGCCTAAGACATTTCTGGGACCAGCTGAGGAGTCATGCTTTGCTGAGCTGCTTTTCTGCTCGTTTTTCCTGAGGTGTGGAGCTGGTTCTGTTGCTTTTCATGATCATACCATTGAAAGGCCCACAGTGATTTAGATCATGGACCTCCAAGGCAGGTTAATATCCTCTCTTAGGAGTGAAAGTGTTTGGCTTTCCACGTGGGAGAGTTCATGAGTGACTGCAGCCACTCCTAACCATCACAGGAAGAGAACATCACGCTTTCCCTGCCCCCCTGTAAGCCTCACTGCCCTTGGCTCATCTGCTTTCGGATCTTTTCCATAGCAGATGGCTTTATGCAAATATGGCCAATTATTTTTGGTCATAGTAAATATCACCTTGCATTATGAGTCAGTTCTAGATTTTACTGAAACTGACATGTTTCTTTGAAAACCCACCCACACCAAGAAGATAGATTATCTTGTTTGCCTGCTCTGCCAACCCACAAACAAGGCTGTGGTTCCGTGTCTCAGTGACCCTCAATGGATGCCCTTTTGTAAAATCTTATAGGTCTCCCTGACTGAATAACAGTGATTTCCAATGCCAGTTCTTGAGCCATCTTTATTAGTAAAGAGATGAATACCATGCTATCTCTGAAATGTCATTGCTATTTTAGCTAAATAGGCTAAATGTTACTATCACTCAATGTATTTATATTGGTTTTTCTTTCCTAGAATTTTTATTTTAATTATGCATATATGAGGAGGGGCAATATGTGTGTGTGAGTTCGGTTCCTTTAGAAGCCAGAAGAAGGTGTCATATCCCCTGGAGCAGGGGTGGGGGTGGAGGGCAGGAGGTAATGGAGAATTGTGAGCTGCTCCATGTGGGTGCTGGGAACTGAACTTAGGTCCTTTGCAAGTGCAGATCGTCATCTTAACTTCTGAGCTCCTTCCTAGAATCTCTCCAGCCCGTTCTGAATGATAATCATAATAAAATTATTAATTTCTCTAATCTCTTTGGTAACTTTTCTTGAGGGAAGTTTTACCAATCCTGTAAGTTTCCACTTTTCTTTCTCTCTTCCCCCAATGGCTGTCAGATGTGTTCATCCTGAGCCTAAAAGCCACATACACCCAAGATAGCTGTGAATGAGTGCAGCCTCACACAAAATTATAGGCTTGCTTAAAGCATTATGAGATGTGTGTGTGGTGTGTGTGTGTTTTGTAATTCTGTAGTGAGCTTCTCCGGTAGTTACCTCAGCATCAGAAGGTTGGACACAGCAGGCGTGCGGACAGGTCATTTTGTGGAAGGGCTCTCATGAGATCGCTGCATAGATATCTAACCCATTCCTGTTTAACTGGAGTTTGAGACAGGGTCTTTGTGTAGCTCACACTGCCCTAAAACTCATTTTCCAGCCAAGGAAGACCTAGAATGTCTGATCCTCCTGCCTCCACCTCTTGGTACTGGCAGGACAGGTGCGAGCCACCAGTCCTAGGTTATTTATTGAGACAGTGTCAAGGAAACACCCAGAAAACAAGCCTTGGCTAATTAGCATTAAACCTTGGCTTGCGTTCCTGATCCTCAAATCAGAGATCTAATTTTTTGGCCTGAAGGCCATCTGTTCCCTTTAGATGTGCCTGAACAGATCAAAAATCACCCCTGCCCATTTGCTGACTGGTATCACAGTGGCTCCTTCACACTGCCATTCCCTGTAGAAGTGTTCGGAGAACACTCGTCCCCTCTTCTGGATGTGGGGGATTAGCTGAAGGACTCACTCCCTGTAATTAGGGACAGGTGGAAGATGTGGTCAAGCACTTCTTAACGACCTTGGTGGAAGGATGCTGCCCCACTGAGGGGCACCTGCATCTGGGCAGCTCACTGATGCCACAGGAGTTTGGTTGATATCTGGTTAATTAGTTCCACCCAACCCCTCCCCCTCCCGCCATGTTTGTTGTGAGCTGGGCAGAGTTCTTAGCACTTTTGTGTATGAGCGGAAGGATGAACCAGTGTATTCAAGCATTTCTGATTTATCTCTTTCAGGTTGAAAATTGGTGTCCCCGTTTACCTTGGAGAGCGAAAAATCCCTATGAAGAAGCCGATCATAATTCATTGGTAAATGGCTGTGGAGCACTCTTCCTCCCCTTGGGCGCTCGGGTCCTATGCTACATGATGCACGCAGCGTCCTTTGGAAGTGCCAGCTGAAACCCCAAGTCTGGCTGGCCCAATCATAGACCAGTTAGCGTAGGTTTATTTATTGAACAATTCTCTGAAGGTCCCGAAATGATGGGCCACAGAGAAGGATGAGCTCCCGTGCCAGATGTGGAGGCCTTGGGTGATCTAATGAGGGGACTGGCTGTAAATAATGACCAGGCTTGTCACCAGGCTCTAATGCCTGCTGAGGAAGATTAATGAGGAAGGACGGTCTCAAGTGTGGAGGTCAGGGGAGTCCGAAGAGAAGATGACGAGCAGCTGCATGTAGAAGGGCAAGCAGTGCTCTGTGAGGTGTGGGGAGACAGGTGTGTCTCCACGGGAAGTCTGTCTTTGGTATCACACTACAAGGCTGGGCAGGCAAGGTCAGAGGTTTGGGTAAGCTGGGTTGAAGATGCAGTGCAATTAGAAAGAGGAAGGGACTCCAGAGACCTTTCGATGCTATCTCGAAAGCGTGGACATTTTTGCATTTTCTTTAGACATAGATCAGCAAATCATTCGAAAAGTCTTTATTATCTTTCATTGTTTTTCTTTGTGTGTCTGTTTTATTTGTATGCCTGCATGAGATTTTTGTGCACAGTGTACATGCAGGAGCCCATAGAGGCAAGACGAGGGCATCAGACCCCTGGGACTAGAGTTGCAGATGGTAGTGAGCTGCTCGGCATGGGTGCTGGGAACTGAACCCCACTGTTCTGCAAGAGCAGTCAGCGCCCTTAACCACCGAGTCTTCTCTCTAGCCCAAAGCAGACATTTTCCAGGAAAGGTCAAGGTGGGGGTTAGGATGTGTCTCGGTTGGTAGAATGCTCACCTAGCGTGCAAGAAGCCCTTGGGTTCAGTCTGCAACATGGTAAAGTGGACTTGGTGGTGCGTGCCTGTCATCCTAGCACCTGGGAGGTAGGGGCAGGAGAATTAGAAACCATGATTATCCTTGGCTGCATAGAGAGTTCAAGACCAGCTTAGGCTACCTGACACCCCATCATGTACTAACGTAATAGAGCTCACCAGCTCAATAGATGCCTCAGCAAGCAAAGGCGCCTACTGCCAAGTCTGAAGACTTGCGTTTCATTCCCTAGGACCCACACGATACAGAGAGAAAACCAATTGCTGCAGGTTGTCTTCTGACTTAAACACACACTTGAGCGTGGGTGGGTGTGCGCGCCTGTGCTCACAGGCTCACACACGCACACACATTCTAAATAAGTAAAAACGTCGTAAACAAGAAAAACGTAAAACGCCAGATAGTGTTTTTGTCTTTGTCGGAGCTTTGATCTCACGCCTGCTCAGTTCCGTAGTCCTAACACAGAGAGCAGCCATGGGTAATTAATATGTCATGAAGGGTGCGGCAGTGTTCCACTAAAACGGCATGTACACACACAGCCAGCTAGGAGAACCGCTCTATGGCCAGGGTTTGTGAACTCAAGTGGAGACCATGGGAGACTGTGGGTCAAGGAGGGAGAGAAACGCTCAGAATGAGCCATGAAGACGGCTAAGAGATGGGTTTGGTTTGCTTGACGGATACCAAGTTGCTCTCATCTTCTAATCAGAGGCAGCATCCAGCTACAGTATCCAGAGGAGCAGGAAAAATAGTCTTCCTGGGCCTTAAATTATTCTGCTCTGAATCTTAAACTGTACTCAGCCATGGTAGAAACAAACCCGATCCCTAGCTTTTAAAATTCCTTAGAAATATCCAGTTTTGTTGGTTTGGCCCAGGACAAAACTAGAAAATGATCATTTTTCCCCATCTTACCCTGGGAGGAGAAGCTCTCTGGGAACCCGCACAGTGTTGGCTGGCCTGTTGGAGCTGATAGTTTTTCCTGGTGGTCAGCTGCCTAGAAGGAGCCTCCAGGACACAGATAAGTCTTGGCACAGGGGATTTGAAGGTACATCGGGTAGATCCATTGTGAAAACTACATTCCAGCGTTGCACAGGCTTCACGGTGACCATGCCTACTTTCTCAATCTCTAATGTTTTCAGTGATGTCCCTTGTAACAAAATCTGCACTGGGGGGAGTTCTGTTTAAATTTGCAGTCCTTCTTCTTAAAGTCTTTCAATCACATTTATTTTATTTGTGCATGCATGTGTATGGGCATGTGTGTGCCACAGTGAGCATTGGAGGCCAGGAGACAACCTGTGAGTCAGTTCTCTGTCTCTTCCACAGGAGGGTCCTGTGGATTGAACTCAGATTGCCAGGCTCTTTGGCAAGAGCCTTTACCTGCCGAGCCATCTCGTTGGCCCTCTCCCTTGGGACTCTTAAGCAAGGGCCATGCAGAGAGTCAAGGTTGATTTCTGAAATCCTGGATTTAATTGGCTCTCAGGTTTAAAATGCCCAATCATGAAAATCACTTTCCATCCTAGGATTTTACTTAACCTTCTGTTCATTTTATCCCGTTTCTTTCTCTTTTCCCTAGGCGGAAATCCGTACGGATTTTAACATTCTCTATAGCATGATGAAGAAGCACGAGGAGTTTCGGTGGATGAGACTCCGGATCCGGAGAATGGCTGATGCGTGGATCCAAGCTATCAAATCTCTGGCAGAGAAACAAAACCTTGAAAAGAGAAAACGGAAGAAAGTGAGTTTCTTAATTCGGTTCCTTTATATGGCAGCTTCCTCCTAAAATTTGACTTTGCTTGGAAACAAGATGAAGAGCGATGTCATGTGTCAAGTGACATTCCATCAGAGATGAGCTCGGCGTCTCCTCGCCCCAGTCTGAGGTTTTCTGTTCTCATGCTCGATGTCTTCCTCTGTGTTCTGTGAATGTGTGCACAGATAGACACATCTCCAGACACACACGCACACACACGCACGCACACAAAACAAGATAGATGGTGACTGAGAGGTGGTAGCCAAGGACAGAAAGTAGGGCTGGGAAATGGTTTCCATACCTGTTACATCCACTTCTTCACGCACACACACATGCACACACACGCATGCACACACACACGTGCACACACACACGCACACACACGCACGCACACAAAACAAGATAGATGGTGACTGAGAGGTGGTAGCCAAGGACAGAAAGTAGGGGTGGGCAATGGTTTCCATACCTGTTACATCCAC
>NC_022013.1:3234087-3271868 GCF_000317375.1 Microtus ochrogaster | reverse complement strand
CACAAAACAAGATAGATGGTGACTGAGAGGTGGTAGCCAAGGACAGAAAGTAGGGGTGGGCAATGGTTTCCATACCTGTTACATCCACTTCTTCATACACACACACACACACACTCACACACACACATGCACACACAACAAGGTGGATGGTGACTGAGAGGTGATAGCCACAGGCAGAAAGTAGGGGTGGGCAATGGTTTCCATACCTGTTACATCCACTTCTTCATACACACACGTGCACACGCACACACACACACACACACACACACACACACATGCACACACAACAAGGTGGATGGTGACTGAGAGGTGGTAGCCAAGGACAGAAAGTAGGGCTGGGACATGGTTTCCATACCTGTTACATACACTTCTTCATACACACACGCACGCACACACACACGTGCACACACACACGTGCACACACAACAAGGTGGATGGTGACTGAGAGGTGATTAGCCACAGGCAGAAAGTAGGGGTGGGCAATGGTTTCCATACCTGTTACATCCACTTCTTCATACACACACGTGCGCACACACACACACACACACACACACACACACACGCACACACAACAAGGTGGAGATAGCCACAGGCAGAAAGCAGGGGTGGGCAATGGTTTCTATACCTGTTACATCCTCTCCTTTCCTTCCTTCCCTCCCTCTCTTCCTTTGTTTCACCATTTAATTATTTTTCTTACTATAGAAGAATGTTTCTAGCATAGAACATGTAAACATTTCAATGCACATGCTTCAAAAGCATAAGGCATACATTGGTATGTAGCCATCTTCATCACACGCTCCCACAGGCACCCCCACCCCCACCCCCCGCACACACGACACAGGAAAGATCTTATCCACTATGACTTAAACTTAAGTTTTGGAACTCTTCCAGTTTCAGAAATGAGATACCCAGGGGAGAACACTGCTTTTGAACCATGTGCATTAAAATGGTGGCCACTATGTGATGCTATACTTATTTTTTCCACAGTAAGAAAATAATTGAGCGGTCAGAGAAGGGAGGGGGATAGGATGGAGTGGGTATAGCTGGCGTGGAAACCAAATTTCTCTCAGCCCTTCATGCTTGGTAACTTAACACTGCAACCATTTACACAATAAGAAAAAGATTAGTTTAAAAGAGCCATACCCTCCCTCTTTTTTCTGTTTGTTTGCTATTCTTGAATTATTTTTTGTATTATTATATTTTTTTCAATGCACGTTTATATTTTAATGAGCGAGAGAAAGAAAAGGCATGGACTTGGATGGCTGGGGAAGTAGAGAGGATCTGAGGGGAGTTAGGAAAGGGGAACCCATAACCAGAATATATTGTTTGGGGAAAATCTATTTTAAATTTTAAAAACAGGAAAAAGAACCCTCATACCTGAAAATCCTAAGGAAAATGAAACAGCAGGATTGACTGTGTGTTTCCAGTTTTGGGCAAGCACACAGTAGAGGGCTGATCACTATTTCTGTAGAACACGGTAAAGTGAGCACAGCGAGCTTCGAGGACAATTTAACACTTGTATCTTGTCATATGCCGAGGTATTGATAATCTTATTCTGGAGCCATTGTGAACATTACAGTGTAGAAAATGACTTACTGGGTGTCTCCCTTCGTGGAGTGGAAGTTTCACTGCAGGAGACAGCAAGAGCTGGTGACAGATGGGAGATGGTATCCGGAGGTATTATCTCCAGCCTTGGGTTTGGAGTGGTACTGCCAGGAAGAACCCTTAGTTTATTTTATCTTCGAGGAAAAGTGAAGTTCCTCGCTAGAGCCAGTGGAGAAGTCTCCAAATAGCAATTAAGTAGTGTCCCCTGAGAACTAGCCTTTGATCTCCAAATGCTGTTGCCACTAGGTACGATAAATGGTTCTTGGGAAAATGGCTCATTAAGGTCGGAGACAGAAATTGCACTTGATGAGCTTAGAACATCTTCTCATACCCCAGAATAGAAAAGCTACCAAAAGCGCCTACAATTCTGGTCAGAGAGTGGAGATACCAGCTGGAGCAGGCTCCCTTGGCCAAACTGGGTCAGCTGGATGGGTAGAGACCAAAGTTCACTGAAACACATCAAATATGCTTATTTCCATGGTTTTATGTTTAAAAACCAAACAAGCCTCGTGAATCATAATTAGAGGATGTTTAAGCAACAGGCTTGCTGGGCTGGGAGAGCCCAGTTGATAAAGAGCGGGCCCCACAGGCATATAACCTGAGTTCACTGCCCAGATCCCACTTAAAACGCCAGGTGTAGTGGTACATGCTTGTAATCCCGACACAGGAGAGGCAAACACAGGAAGTTGCGGTACTGTCTAGTCTGTTCCATCTCCCCTGCACTGGCTTTACAAGCGTGCACCACCACGCCCAGCTTTTGTATCTGGGCTCTAGGGATTCGAACTGGGGTCCTGTGTTTGTTCATCAGATTCTTTGCTGCCTGACCCAACCATATGTTCTATTTTTAAAAATCAGAGTAATCTGTAGCTCACAGTCATGGCGCAAGCAAGGGCAGTTCCTGATTTTAACATTTGTCTGAAACGGGGAAATATTATTTCCTTGCTTATTTTATTTATACCTTGTAGAAAAATGGCATACCCCTTGCTCAGACTTCCTTTATCTGACTGACTGCTTTATGGTGTGCATGGATTTTGAAGGTGGCTCCAGAAGTCCTTATGCATTTCCTCTTTTGTTTTCCAGATTCTTGTGCACCTGGGGCTCCTGACCAAGGAATCTGGCTTCAAGATTGCAGAGACGGCGTTCAGCGGTGGCCCTCTTGGTGAACTAGTTCAATGGAGTGATTTAATTACGTCTCTCTACCTACTGGGCCATGACATCCGGATCTCAGCTTCGCTGGCTGAGCTCAAGGAGTAAGGAAATTACTTTTTCAATTTGAAAATCAGAATACAAAAACGAAACAGTAAACTCGTAAAGCTCCTCTATTAGGGTGCGAGTTCTCGTGGGGGGAAAATGAGAGTGATAATTCGCTAAACGGGCGATAAGAAGATTATTTTCAGGAGCTTAATATATACACTATGAGAAGGATAATATGTTTTCATTGGCTGCTGGCTCCGGGGCTTCATAAATGAACGCCAGGAAAATTCAAGCGAAGGCGTTTATTCTTTGCTATTCCAGGTGTTTCCAACATCTGCAGCGCAAGACTCTATTGACTTGCCTAATTCCCTGCCTCTTGCCAACATCCATGCTACTCCCTGCTCAACATCAAGCTTTCTAAAACTCAAAACAGGGCCAGTTCCTGTTTATAATTTAATATGAGTAAAATGGATTTCCCGAAAGCCCGAATTCAATCTTTTCTCGGTTAGCTAACTTCCACCTCAGTCTGCTCTTCCCTGAGTCTTCCGTCCCACTGAGGTTTGCGCTCAGTTCTCACCCCCATCTCAGCGCCTTTTCAGTTGATACAGCTGCCTGAACAGAAAAACTAGGGTCCCCACAGCCCCCAGAAAACTGCCAGCAGAGACTTCTGACCCAGCATGCAAGTTGTCATGTCGCTGTGCCAGCCCTTGCGAGGCCACCGGAGATGGTAGAGAGCAATGCACGTTCTACCCTGTTTCTTCTGCATTATTGACACACCAAGGTTGTTGGCAGTAATCCTGTCTGAAGATAATCTTAGCAGTCCTCACATTGCTTTCCAGATGCCACGCACCACGATAAAGGTTTGCGTACAGTAGAAATACCAGGAATTATGATAGCAGTAGTGTTGGTTGGGGCTATTTTTATGTCGAGATTAGGTCTGTGTAGCCTAGGCTGGCCTCAAACTCAATATATATAATTGAAGATGACCTTGAATTTCTGATCTCTACCTTCACCTCCCCAGGGCTGTGTACCTCTATGTTTGGTTTATATGGCGGTGGGAGTGGATCCCAAGGCTTTATGCCTGCCAGGCAGGTTTTATACCAGCTCGGCCCCACCCCAGCACTAATGGTAGCTATTAGATCTATAGTGAGCCACTTACTGTGTGTTCATACTAAGCACCTCGTGGTTTTAAGTTTAGTGTTGTTTATGACTGTATGTGTGAGCATGTGGGCACGTGTGCCTCTGTGTATGTGGAGGTCAGAAGACAGCTCTCAGAAAGTCAGTTCTCGTCTTCCTCTGTGGGTTCCAGTGACAGAAAGAAGCAGGAGCTTTTGCCCAGGAAGCAGCTGTATATTGTATTGTACGGAAGCAGGAGCATTACTGAGGAAGCATCTCGGCTTCCCGTATATTGTATTGTATTTAAACCTCAGCACCTGGAAGTAGATGCTTTGCCATTTGTGTTTTAGAGCTGAGGAACCTGAGCCTGAGCCGCCTGAGGTTTGAGGGGTAGCATGTAGGTACCTGGATCTGACCCTGGAACGGACTTCTGCAGGCTTTTTGCAACAGCCCTCCCTTTCTCCTTCAGAGTTGGATGAACTCTGAGTACAAAGTTGCCCTTTGTACCTCAAGTGGTTCTCTTTCTTTACCAGACTGCCTCCCGTTGCCTTCCTGCTTGCCTTCTGAGGGCTGGGATTCAAAATGGGGTCCGAAAGGTGACCGGCATGTTGTTCCTCAGCTGTCAATCTTTGGACAATCACAACTGATGCATTAAATAATAATCTTACTAATCACAACTCTATTAATGCTAATCGAGGTGTGGATGCTAGGCTGTAAGAACAGGGGGTGCTGAAAATGGAATCTCACCACTGTGTTCCTGCCTCTCACACATGGTGCCCGGTGTCCTCTGGCTACTGAAGGGAAGAGAGAAGGAACATGGACATGAGTGGCTAGTAGGCGGATGAGCACACGGAGGACTGAGTAATCAATCAGGCATGACAGTGGAGCTTAGGAAAGATGTTGGGTGTCATTATTGCAGAGACTCGCTTGATGGTCAAGGACAAGTCAGTATTAATCTTTGTGAATATTGGGATGAGGGCCATATGTACAATATTTACGGAGGAAGGGGCCATTGAGACAAATAACTCAGACTGCTTCAAACTTGCCATCGAGGATGATCTTGAACTTCTGACCCTCCTGCCCCTGCCTCCTGGACAGTTTGACAGGAATGCGCCACCACACCCAGTTTATATGGTGCTGGGAATGGGATGAAGAGCTTCAGGAGTTCTAGGCAAGAGCTCCGCCCACTGAACAACATCCACAGCCCCTAGATGTGCTTTATTGAAAATGAACATTACAGAAGCAACACAGAGAAATGATCCCCAGTTCTTTGCCACTCATTAGGATTGCTTGGGGAATTTTTTTATTTCACTTTCCAAGAGATTTTGGGATCTCCTTAAATCCTGGAACAGAACATTCCCAGGGTCATTTAGTTACAAGATTTGGAAATGTCATGGTCTAAATATTCTGTGTTACACTGTAGGTAGGTCTACTGTTCAGATGAGGTTGAGAACCAGTAGCCGAGGCGGCCCCTGGGTATAATCTGTTGTCAGCGGCCCAAAGCCAGCCTTCGGCCTGGTTTTGCCAACATTGTCTGGTTGCAGAGCCACACCAACTATTACTTAACTCATGGCTGCTTCCACCCCACAGAGGCTGAGTTGATTATGTTTATTATCCAGCCTTTCATAGAAAGTTTTCCAGTTCTTCAGAAGAAATCAGTTCAATAGAGCTTAACTTTTTTTTTTTTTTTGGAAGCCCAGAAGGGGCAGAAGGGGCCTGAAGCAGGAAGTGTAAGGAACTGTGGAGCAGCTTGTGTCCCCTGTCATTCGAAAGTGGTCAAAAGTGGGACTTTTGTAAATGGTCAAGTTGGCTGTGGGATGTGAGCAGGGAAAAGGGTCAAAGGTGGTACCTGGTGTCTAGGTAGATGGCGCCTACACCTTGGACTTATTCTTACTAGTCAGGTTCACAGAACAGCACGCGTGTTGTCTTCTGTTAGCACAAGGGCAGTTTGGATGTCAGGGTAGAGAGGATGGGTCAGTGGCTGGAAGACTAGATCATGAGAATGTCTAAGCCTCAGGGCCAGGTCTATCATGAGTCACTCATGACAATGCAAAAGTGTATGGGGAGCTACCCAAGCTGAGGACTGGGAGTCAAGGTGTTTAGGGAGTACAAACGAAAGGGAGAGGATGTCAGAGCGTTTGTGTTTGTTGTGTGACTTTTTCTGGGGACATTTTCACCAGGCCCCAACAAAAGACCAAAGAAATGATTCCACCCAACACCAGCTTAGTGAGCCAGTGAATTTATCAGGGTTACTTAACAGGATTGTGGATGAGGGGTTACTTAGGAGGAACTTGGTGACTCAAAGGCAGCTGCATCACCAAAAAGCCCACCCCGGCATGGGTAGCAGCTCATTAAGTTGCATCCCTCAAGCTCCCTGCATGCTGTGCAGGCAGATCTACTGACTACAGAGTCTTCTTCTCTCCTAAGCCATTGCTATTGCTTATATAACCTTGGGCGGGTCCTGTGAATCCTGGTCCAGGAGCTTCCTGGGACTCGTGAGTCTCATTTACTTCCTGGACCTTGTAAGTTGTATTTCCTGAGTCTTAAAGAGTCCCTTTCTAAGAGAGACTGTTTGAATTTGGGGGAAGTATCTGCACATCACTATTCAATCCCCTCTCCCCATCCTGGAGGACGATAGGAGAGATTCAGAGAGATGAATCAGGTTAGCTATCTCATGGTAGCGCCCATGTCTGCTCCACAGAAGAGACGGCTCACACAGGTTGCTAACCTCACAGGTTGTGTTTGTATACCAGCATCTAATTTCCCTCTGTCAGAATGAGGACGCTGGAGAGTTGAGACAGGCGTGGAGCATAAACCCATTATCTCTGATAGGGACTTGAGGTGTGTGTGATCCTGTCACATTTGCCTGGGTTAGGATTGTCAAGTGTCTGATGTCTTTTCTTTTTGTGCCCGTTTGTCCCGCTCCAGGATTATGAAGAAGGTTGTTGGAAACCGGTCTGGCTGCCCCACTGTAGGAGACAGGATCGTTGAGCTTATTTATATCGATATTGTGGGACTTGCTCAATTTAAGAAAACTCTAGGACCATCCTGGGTTCATTACCAGTAAGTACTACATGCTAAGACCCTTTTCTGCTAACAAGAATTGTATCTGGTTTTGCTTGTTTGTTTGTTTGTTCTTAAAGGGTGATTAAGTATTATCTTTTGAACTGTCTGGAGTATACTTTTCATTCCTAATGAATCCCTGAGATTGTTCATCATTTCTATTGATGTTCTAAGAATAGAAAACAGGTGCCCAATCAGGCATAGTGGCACATGCCTTTAATTCCAGCACTAGGCTGCAGAGGCAGGCAGATATCTGTGAGTTCAAGGCCAACCTGGCCTATGTAGTGAGTTCTGGGACAGCCAAAGCTACAGAGTAAAACCTTGACTTAAAAAATAAGAAGAAAAAAAAAAGCAAAACAAAACATATCTAGCAGCTTCCTATTTATCCTCCCCAATACCTAGCATTCCTCTCTTTGTATACATAGGAGAATCTCATGCAAATACTCAAATAGTTGTTCATTTGTTTGTTATTGTGTACATGCATTCGTGTTTGTGTGAATCTGTGTATGTGCATGCCACAGCATGTATGTGGTGGTCAGAGGACAGCCTTTGAGAGTTGGATCTCTTTTTCCACCTTGAGGAGGCAGGCTTTCTTATGGTTTCTGCAGTGGCGCACAGATTTTGTCAGTGCTAGGGATAGAATGGAAACCACAGCTTCATTCATGCTATATAGTCTACATCCCAGCATTTTTGATATGGTCTTCTGTGTTAACTTTGTCACATTGACCAAATACCTGAGCAAAATACCTTATAGGAAGAAAGATTTTATTTTGGCTCATGGTTTCAAAGGCTTCAGTCTGTTGTGATGTGGACAATGTGACAGAGCAGTTCACATCATAGCAGTCAGGAAGGAGTGGGGAAGAAGGGAGGGAGGGAGGGAGAGAGAGAGAGAATGCCTTACCTGCACAATTTCTCTTCTGTATTCCACCAGGAGCCCTAGCCCACAAGATGGTGCCTCCCACATTCAGGGTAGACTTTCCCTTAGTTAATCATCTTTGGAGATACACTCACAGACACACATAGAGGCTTGCTTGTCTAGTCTCCTTGGCATTTCTTAAAGTTCAATCAAGTTGTCAATCAAGAATAAACCATCACACACTCTAACTTATCCAATTCATAAATATCCCAATGTAGGCCTTTATCTTCTTGTTAGTTACACTCAGTATTTTTAATTTTAAACCCCCAAGATCATTTCAGACTGGAAGTCCTTTATGAATCAGACAAAAATAAGAAGTAAAAATGCAAAGAATTTTCTCAAAAATTCAAGGTCTAGTAATGTCCATTATCTATAATATTCTCTCTCAAACACTACCACCAACAGCAATGATTTATTTTTATCTTTGGGCCATGAAATATTTATAGCAAAGAGAGTGATGGTGGAGACACTGTACTAAGGGTCCAAGTGTTCTATGTTGACCACGTTAACTGTGTTGAATGACTGTGTAACTGTGTTGACTATATTGACGGACTTCAATGATGGTTGACTGTGTTATCTGTGTTAAATAACTCTTGTCTATGGTGGCTGACTATGCTGACCATGCTGACTGTGCTGGCTGTGCTGGCTGTGCTGGCTGTGCTGGCTGTTCTTGAATAATTGTTGAATGACTGCTGCCTGTGGGAGACGGTGGCAACTTTGTTGACTATTGACTGTGCTGTGTGGACTGTTGACTGTATTGACTGTGCTGACTGCTGGTTATGTTGAATGATTGTTGAATGACTGTTGACTGTGGCAACTTTGTTGACTGTGTTGACTATTGACTGTGCTGGCTGACTGTCTCTACTGACTTTTCATTGTTTTGATTATTTGGAATGGCTGCTATGTTGACGATGTTGATTGTGCTGTGTTGATTGACTGTGATGATTGTATTGACTCTGTTGAGAATGTTGTTCTTACAGTCTACGTTATTTTCATTTTTGAGAGAGAGAGAGAGAGAGAGAGAGAGAGAGAGAGAGAGAGAGAGAGAGAGAGAGAGAACCATTCTTTTTACTTTTAGGAAACTTTGGACCAGGATAATGCTTTGTCCTTTTGTTAGTTTTTTCTTTTGATCGTATGTATATGCGTGTACATGTTCATGTATACATGTGTATAGGTGTGCATGCATATGGAGGGCAGAGAACAACCTTTGATGTCATTCTTCAGAAACACTGTTATAGGTGGAGGCTGCTCTTTCATTCCTGGCTGCCCAGACTTGAATAATCACACTGAAACTATATTAATTACAACACTGCTTGGCCAATGGCTCTAGCATATTTCTAGCTAGCTCTTATGTCTTAAATTAACCCATTTCTACTAGTCTGTGTATCACCACAAAGCTGTGGCTTATCAGTGCTGGCATGTTACTCCTTTGGTGGTTACATGGTGATGCCCTGACTCTGCCTTCTCTCTCTCTCTCTCTCTCTCTCTCTCTCTCTCTCTCTCTCTCTCTCTCTCTCTCCACCTGTTTGTGAGATAGTCTTTCAATGACCTGGAGCTGGCTTCTTGGCTAGGCAGACTGGCCAGTGAGCCCGAGGGATCCACTTGCCTTCATTTACCCAGCACTGGGTTGCAAAGTGTGCAGCAGGCACTGCACACACTGTAACCGTCCATCTCCTCGGCTCCAGCACTCCACCCTGTCTATGGTACCATATTTTGTCTATTATTGGTTTGGGTTTTTTTCTTCACAGATCACAAGCCATGACTTTATTTTTTGTTTCAGTTGTATAGAAATAAATATTTTTCTTCTTGGTTAATAAGCCATATTATAAACACTTTCTTTGTGATAGCCTTAAGGGAAGAAAGTCAGGGTTGTTCCTTTCTGTCATTTTATGAATGGTAGATATCTGGAAAACATGCAGAGGAAACTGGGTAATCCAGACCTCCCCTCTCATATCCTTGTTATTAAGACGGGCTCTTTAGATGGAAAAATATTCTCAGTGGTGGCGTTTGGGTCAATTAAGAAAGGCCATGTCGTTATTAAAATGGTCACTGTTGATTGGTATTTGATGCTTACTGTGTGAAAATGCTCCACCTCTGGGGTTTATGGGTGTGCATAGTGTGTTCCTTCTTTAGTAAAGGTCTGAATTAGCAGGAAGCAGCAGGAGGTCTCGTGGAGCTTTAGCCCTTGGTCTTTGTTTTATGGAAAAGCTACAGATTCGTCACATGACTTCCTAGAATTTTCTTGCCTACTTCTTTCCCTTTAAATATGAAAAATTATGTCTAGGGTTAGAGTTCCGTGTGTATTCCACTTGCCTGTTGTAAATGAAGCCTTGGGTTTGTCCCCAGGATCCTAAAAACCAGGTATGGCAGTGCCTCTTTGTGATCCAAGCACTCAGGAGATAAAGATAGGAGGATCAGAAGCTTGGTCATCCTTGAGCTCTTAGATGTTTGAGGACAGCCTAGGTGATGTGAAACCGTATCCCAAAAATCAAAAGGAGAGAGGGATACCAATGTGATGGCTCAGCTGGCAAAGCGCTGGCCATGCAACATGAGGACCCGAGTTTGGCTCCCTGCATCTACAGAGAAGGCCTGCATAAGGGTGCACATTTGCAATCCCAGCATGGGGAAGTGGAGACAGGAGGCTCCCAGAGCTCTTGGCTAAATACTCCAGCCAACTCCTTGAGTTCTAAACTCAGTAGAGACCCAGTCTCAGAAAATAAGATGGAGAGCTACCAAGGAACCTCTGGTCTATGTACATAAACACATCACATCACATACAGGTATACACACAACCCATACACATCTGTGTACAGCTACACAGGTACTCATATGTAGGAACATGCACAAACATGTGCAATACACACACATGCACACAAAAGAAGCTGTCAGACTATGGTCATATTACTTGATGGCAGGTAAGGGGAACTGCATTCTATAGTGTGGTGTCAGCAGACCTTCCAGTGAGCAAACTGTTAGGTCTGTTGACCTTGGAAGAATACGTATAAATTCTTTCTAATTTGCATAAGAGCCTAGGAAATTCGATTAAACACTTGCTCCTGATGCTAACATGCTACTGGTACTCTAGAGTACTCTAACGTGGTCTACAGAGCTCACTACCCTTCTGCTCCATAGGAGTCCTTTGCTGAGTGTTGAAGCTGTGCAAGAATGTGAGATACAAATGGTTCACAGCCTGCCAGCTTTTACACCAGACTCCCAGCTAGAAAGTAGACCCTTTGCTTCTGAGCATCTCTCTCTCCCTGTAGTGTAGCCTCGGGCAACAACAGTGTTCTAATGTCATTTGACATTCTGTGAGGTCTCTGTTAGTGGAAGGCCAGCTTCCTTGGGCACTGGGGCAAATACATGTTCAAATCGTTAGAAGGGTCCTGATGTTTCAGATACACAGAAGGTATCCAAGCAGTGGCATAAATATTGACAACACGGGAATAAGGTAGTTCCAAGATGGAGCCAAGGAGGACCTTGAACAAGAAGCCCTCTAGCCTCTGCCTGTGGCTTCTGAGGAATGACACCAGAGTTTGACTTCTGGCCTCCCCATGCTTGCATGCACTTGTACATGCACACTTGTAAACATGCACATACACACATACATGCACACACACGCATACATGCACACACACATACATGCACACACATGAACACCCACATCCCCAAAGAGAGACCTGTCAATGTACTGAGAGTAGCTGCAAGAAAGCCACCTAAGAATCCAGATGAGGGCATTGTCCCAGGTTAGCTCACAGTGTGCTCTGTGGCTGTGGCCTTCCTCCATTTTGTCTTTGTCTCGTCTAGAAACCTCAGATGACAGTTGTATTTCCTGAAGTGTGTGATCTGGTATTTGAACTTCATTGGTTTTATTTTGTTTTCAGAATCTTGCATCAGTGTGAAAGTTTATAAAAATTTTGAATAGCTTCCTGGTCATAAGAAAAGGAAGAAAGGGTCCTTAAAAGTGTTGCCACCATCTGTCCTAAATGTGGGCTTTAATTTTCATTCAGTTTGGTGTGAGTGGGCCTAATGGAAGTTGCTCGGAAGTGTCCTGATAGAGGACAAGAGCAAACAGAACCACCCCATTGACCAGCGCCCCGAGCTGCATTGACATGGTTTGAAAATCACCAGTTAAATCAGCGCAGCCCGGATCGATAATGCCTGTTCTCTAATTCCTTTCTCCCAGTTATCCTCGATGCTTCCTTTGTCTAAGAGGCCAGCTTGGGAATAGTTTGCAACCATGTATAGTTTCCGCTGCAGCTTCTCCACTGTGCCATCATGGCTTGAAGACGGTCACCAAGTTGCAGACAGAGGGTATCAACACTAGTGTGGCCGGGTTTCAATAAAACTTGATTTTTCCATTGTAGGAATGTAAACTTCATGGAATTTTCCTCTGTTGTGTTTTTTTAAAATTGAGACTGTGAAGCCGTATGGGGAAAGTGCTCAGTCAGTGTCGTGTTCCAGGACCTGGGTTCTAGCCCCAGAGCCCACGTGACACAACTGTGTATGGCGGTACCCGCTTGCAGTACCATTGCTGGGGGATTAGACACAGGGAGATCCCTAGGGCTCCCTAGCTGGACAGCTTAGCCTATGTGGCAAATTCCAGGTCAGCAAGGGATCTTGTCTCAAAAGAAGCCCAGGTAGACGGTGCCTGGGTAATGACAGTCCAAAGTTGACCTCTGACCTACACACATACACACACACACACACACACACACACACACACACATTTGTTCTCACTTGTGCACATGTGCTCATATACAAACACATATCCAGATACACAAAAGACTATAAAAACCAATTCTTAGCTCACAGCTTCAGTAAGGTAGCTGGTGGAGCAGGTTTGGCTCAGTGGAGCAGACCGACAAGACTCCATTGTACTGCCTCAGCTCTTTGCTGGTCTAGCAATCAAGTTCTATTCTATTAGAGTTGGATATGTAAAAGCTACCGCTGCCTCGTAAATGAGACTGAAGTCTGTTTTGTGTTACTACAACGTAATACTGGAACCAGACTTGTTTATTGTGAAACGGAATTTATTTCTCATTGTTGGAAGCTAAAATGTCCAAGATGGAATGGTATGGCCCCATCCAGTCCAGTGAGGGCCGAATCCCACTGCACAAAGCCACTATTGGCGTCATAGGCCTGCATCTATCCCTAGTTGACCCCTAGAACCCTGTCTTCAAATATCGTCAGCTTCCCAATGTAAAGAGTACCTTTCTGGTATGAAGCAGATACCTGTAGCTGTGTCTGGTATGAAACAGATACCTGTAGCTGTATTATTAGCATCACCTAAAGCCAATTGATTTAGCTAATTGATGTAAAGTCTGACAGAGGCTGATAGCCCTGAAGCATGCCCTATGTTCTGAGCAGAATAAGAACTGTAGAGATAATGATGCTTTGTTTCTTTTCATCACATTGATTAGGTACCTTCTGTGTGCCCAGTCCTACCTGGGTGCTATGTGCACCTCAGTGAATCCTGCAGGCCCCTTGCAGCATTCATGAACGTCTATTTCACTGGTACTTGAGCCGCTCTCGGTGGTTAGCCAGTTCTATGTGCTGGGGTGGCTGAGGCCTTCTTTGCAAAATGAACAAGTGAGAAAATAAGGCCTGAACTCCTTTCCGGTGGCAGTTCTACTTTGAAGTGTTGGTCCAGCTGCTCTCCACTCTCGAGCGAGCAGTAGCAGCTAGTATCGAGGTTATAGTTTGACACACGGCGCTTTCCTTGCAGGTGCATGCTCCGGGTGCTCGATTCCTTTGGGACAGAACCTGAGTTCAACCATGCAAGCTATGCCCAGTCGAAAGGCCACAAGACGCCCTGGGGAAAATGGAATCTGAACCCACAGCAGTTTTACACCATGTTTCGTGAGTATTTGTATGTGGTCCCTGTCTTTCAGGAAGCGACTGAAAATAGCTACAAAGGTTATCTAGGCAGCCGTCCATCTGGGGTTGTGATTTGCAGGACCCTTAGCTGAAAAAGTTGGCCTTTTCTTCTTGGGAATAATTGGATCCTTCTTTTCTGTAATTGGCATTAAAGGCACACCAGAGCACTGTGCGAAGAGCCTTAGAAATGTCCTAGAGAGGCGTGTGCAATACAAATGACCCGTAGAAGCCACGTGGGAGAAGCCTGCAGAGCACCTCTGAATGAGCAGGCACTGAGCATGTCCCAGCACCCTACCCATGCTGCTAAGGGGCCGCTGTATTGTTAAGAAGAATGAGGCCTGCCATGGCAGCCCACTAGTTCAATCTTCATTATTTGAGCATGAGATCTTTCAAAGGAAAAATAATCTCTGAGCTGGGGTGATGGCTCCGTGGGTAAAGTCCTTGCCGTATAAGCTTGAGGACCAGAGTTCTGACCTCCAGAACATCTGTAAATGCCAGCTAAGAGGGGGGGCATGCCTCGACTCCCAGCCCCCAGTGGGTGGAGACGGGGTTCCCAGAGCAAGCCAGCTAGCTATAGTAACCAAGTCAGTGAGCTTTGGAGTAGACATATCAGAGAGACTGCCTCAGTATGGAACGTGGAGAACAACTGAGGAAGAGACCCCACAGAAACCTTGTGTCCACATGGACAGCGTACATACATATACATACACATATACACACAACTGCCCAGAGATGATCCCTTGCTCGATCTCTAAATGTTTCAGCGAATGCATTAGACTAATAAATAACCCCTGAGCATCAGGTCTGGGAAGAACAGAATTGGGAATGGTAAAGTAGCCGTTTTAAAATTCAAGCCATGCTATGGACCGAGAAGATGGCTCAGTTGCTAGAGTGCTCATGAAGACCTGAGTTGGATCCCTAAGGGCCCATGGGCAAAGCTAGGTGTGATGGTGTGCACTTGTAATCCCAGGGTGGGAGAAGAGGAGATAGATGAACCCTGGAAGGACACTGGGCAATCATCCTTGCTTACAGGGTTTCCAAAAAAATAGTGCATGGTGCCTAAGGAATGATGTCAGAGATCGTCCCCTGACCTCTACATGTATGTGTGTGTATGTGCGTGCGCGTGCACACACACACACACACACACACACACACCACAAACAGAGAGACACAAATACACATGCTCACACACACATACAGAGAGGGAGAAAGAGGGGGCAGAGGAGAGAGAGAGAGAGAGAGAGAGAGAGAGAGAGAGAGAGAGAAGAATTACCTGTTCAAATGTTGAGCCCAGAGAGTTTGGTGAGAGCATGCTGTGTATATGATAGACATTATTATTATTGGAGTTATATCGTCCTGTTATTGCCACCTGTCCCAGGGGCACAGTTCAGGGAACAAACTAATATTTGGCACACCAGGTAACAGATGGCTGTCAGCATGGCAAGGCATGATTGGAATCTGCCTGGGGTGTGACTTTGCTACGCAACTCTGAGCCTGAGAAGAACTGCAGGCCAATACACTGAGCTGAGACCTGTGTTGGGACAAGTGAGGTAAACCGTGCTTTCGTGCACTCTCCTGGCAGTCATGCCAGCACTAGCTTGGTGTCCCGCCCCAGAGAGGAGATGCCGTGCTCTCCTGCAGAAGACTGGGATTCAGCACCCTGCAAGCCTGCTTCAATTCTGCCGGTGGAGGCTTTCAGAAGTAGGAGTCCCTTCCAGTGAAAGAAGTTCTCTGTTTAAAATGTAATGAAAGCCAGACGCAGAAAGTGCTTTCTCTTCACCTGGGAGAGGGATGCGGTTCCTGGATTCAGCAGAAAGCAGAGGGAAAGTTGACACGGTTGAATGCCTTTTAAGAAAAGAACCCACAGAGCAAAACATTATCAACCACCCACGACACTGGAAGCAAACAGTGTAGCAGGAAATGTTTACATGGTTATTTGAGGCGGTTAGAGGAACGTGGAAGAGCCGAGATATCTGTACACAAGAAAGACATATTTACAGCATTGATGTGAAGACCTCGGGTGAGCTTCAGTTTGGAAAGGATATTAGTGAACTCATAAAAAGGAAACACTGGGCTGGGAGTTGACTCTGTTGGTAAAGTATTTGCCATACAAGCCTGAGGACCAGAGTTCAATCCCCATAACACAAGTAGAAAGCTGGGATGGTAGCAAAGGGCTGTAATCCCAGTGCTGGGGAGGCAGAGAAAAGTGCATCCTAGGGGCTTGCTGGCGCCAGCCAGTTTAGCTATGGTACCTGAGGAAAGGCAGGTCCTCTCCTGACTTCCATACACATGCACACACACACACACACACACACACACACACACAAAACCACCGCCACACATACACCACACAGCCCACCACACAGACAAATTAAATGTTGCAATTCTGTACTTTGAAAAAAGTTCAGCCAGCCCCTGATGGGGGTCACGAGTATACAAGCCTTTCTTTAAAAACCAGCTTTCTCCAAACACCTTCTTCCATTCACCAGAGCCTCCTCCTAGGATAAGTCAGGTTGCAGATGTGAGGTAGAGAAGGCGAGGGAGACAGGAAGGACCACGGGTGGGGGGCGGGGTATCAGCAGTTAATAAGATCCCCCAAACAGCATCAAAAGAACAGGCGGCAGTGAATTAAAACCAAACAAATGAAAGGTAGCCAATAGGGCTGGGGGTGGAGCTCAGTCAGTGGATGCTTGGCTCGTATGCACAATTCCCTGGGTTCCACCCCGTGTACCACATAAGCTGGGCATGGGGGCACACACCTGTAATCCCTGCCCCTCGGGAGGTGTGAGCAGAAGGATGACATGGTCAGAATCATTCGGCTGCACAGTCAGCTCAAGGCTAGCATGAGATACCTCAGACCCTGCCTTTAAAAAAAGGCAGTTGGCCGGGCAGTGGTGGTGCACGCCTTTAATCCCAGCACTTGGGAGGCAGAGGCAGGCGGATCTCTGTGAGTTCGAGACCAGCCTGGTCTACAGAGCTAGTTCCAGGACAGGCTCCAAAGCCACAGAGAAACCCTGTCTCGAAAATAAAAAAATAAAAAAAAAAAGGCAGTTGATGAGCCCAGATATGATGATATGCGAAGCAAGAAGATGTAGTGGGTCACCTTTGCAAGTTGCTAGGATACCATCTCATTCCTCTGAATAATGAAGGGGGAAGAGCCCGGCTTTGATCTTCCTGCCTTTCTAGCACAAATTATATTCGAAGATAATCAAATGGTTGATGATAAGAAACTGTTCATAATAGGGAGAGCAGAGCTGCAAATGCAGGCAGAATGAAGGATTAGGGAGTGAGCATCTTCAAACCCCTAATGAGATTGCAGGTCCAGCGATCATCAGCCACTGCTAAAACCGATCAGGTAGCAAGGTGATGGAGAACTCTCCTCGGCCAGTGTTATCTTCAGCACAAGAAATATGGAAGGAAGTTAGGAAATGGCCTTGTGAGACATTCATCATGTCAAAGCAAGCTGAGGCTGGGGGCTTCGCAATAGACAACAGACCCTGCCTTCAGTGACCTCCAATACCCTTGTCAAGAGGTTCCCTCCCTCCCCATGTGACAAGACCAGATTGCCAGGGCAGCTGTGTCTGTTCTGGCAATCTATAGTTGAAGACTGTTTCTTTGAACGTGAAGAAAAGGGTAGCCTTGAACTCGCTGTGTAGCCAAGGATGATCTTGAACTCCTGATCCACCATTTCCACTTTAGGGCTACAGGTATTACAGGCATGAGCCAGTATACACAGTTCATATAGTCCTGGGGATGAAACTCAAGCCTTCATGCAGATGAGGCAAGTGCTCTACCCACAGGGCTATATCCCCATTCCTCCCTTTTAATTTTTTTTTGTATTTTTTCCTAGACCTGAGGACCAAACCCAGGGTCATGTACTTGCTAGGCAAGCACTCTCCCACTGAGCTAAATTCCTACATCATCCAGTTTTGGTTGGTTTTACCATGCCAAATTTATTAATGTTTCATTTAAGCAGTATTTAGTAACATAAAGATGCACCAGTGTTGAGAATGCACTGAGACTCTTGTGGACCGAGACTGTTGTATGCCGCTGGCCACGACAACAACCGAGAAGAGACCGCAGAAGTAGAATTAGATTTGGAGGTGTAGAACTGGGACTTCAAGGCCAACTGTCTTGGGAGATGCAGTGTTTGGGTATGAATGCAGTACAGAGAGTCCAGCTTGGGAGGAGAGAAGCGCACACGTGGGAACGCTGTCTTTGGGAGATGTGAAATGAAGTAGGCCAAGCCAGCAGAGTACTTATTTATTGAATATTCATGGAACACCGCTTATTGACAAATTCTGCTATGCCTAACCTAGCTTATTCAGATGGTGAAGTTTCTACACGTCTAAAAGCCACACGGTTCCTTGTTTTGCTCTAAATTGCAGGCTTGCGCTGTGGGATGAAGTCTTTGGGTATGTAGTCTGCTGGTAGCTGCACATTTTGGGGTCTGCAGTTAGGTGCTGTGCCTGATTCCCTGAAGTGATTGCCAGGGTGAACAGGTGGCCTGACTGGATAACACTGAGGCTCCTGGGTTAAATCTACGAGTGATGGCTTTGTGGATTTGTGTGTCTGTGACAGTGTATCTGCATATGTCGAGGCCAGAACCTGACATGGGATGTCTTTCTTAATCATTACTTTTTTTTAATGTTTGGTACTCACTAGTTTCGCTACGCTGGGGGGCCAGCAAGCCCCAGGGATCCACCTGTCTCTGCCTCCACCATTCTGGGATTTCAAGGCTGTACAACCATACCTGGCCTTTTCTCCCACCCGATGGATGCTGGGAATTGAACTCAGGTCCTTGTGCTTTTCCTACAAATGTTCTCCTCAATTGGCTCTTTCTCCAGCCCTAGGTGATAGCATGTTGTGTGTCAAAGACGCTGATGAGTGTGTCCTTCCTCCTGTCCACAGATTTCCCCTCAGATGCTGTCTTCATGCTTGTTGGTTTCCAAACTGTCTCCAGAACCAGCTCTTCTTCCCCGCAGAGCTTGGGGGCCTTCCCCCTCTTGTCTGTGGGCTCACATCCTGACTTTGTAGTGAAGTATTCTCAGCCTTGGGCTCAGTAGCCACCCCTCACCTCCCCAGGTTAGAGCTATTTCCTGGGCTGGAGTAGAGAAAACTCTGCCTTGAGCGGATGGAATGGAATTAGTTGCTTCAGTCCCCAAAGTAATGGGCTGTGACCTGGAAGTGTAGAGCCAATAAACCCTTTCCTCCCCACGCTGCTTTTGCTCAGAATGTTTGATCACAGCAACAGAACTGACACTGAAATCATCGCCATATTTCCCCCATGTATATTTTTATATTTTGTATTTCATTATTTTTCATTTTGCCTGTGTGTGTATATGTTCACATGTGTGGTTGCCCATATGTATGTGGGGGGACAAACCCGTGTATATACAGCATATGGAAGCCCAAGATGTTTTTTATTTCTTTTTTGTTTTTTTTTTAATTTATTTATTTGTATTTTATGTACATTGATGTTTTGCCCATATGTTTGTCTGTGTGAGGGTGTCAGATCCCCTGGAACAGTTGTGAGCTGCCATGTGGGTGCTGGGAATTGAAGCCAGGTCTTCTGGAAAAGCAGCCAGTGCTCTTAACCACTGAGTCATCTCTCCAGCCCCAGCTTTTTTTTTTTTTTTTTTAAGACAGGGTTTCTAACTCTGGGTATCCTGGAACTTACTCTGTAGACCAGGCTAGGCTTGAACTCCCAGAGATCTGCCTCTGTCTCCTGAGTGCTGGGATTGAAGGCATGCACCACAGCCTGGCTTGCCCCAAATCAGGAGTTCTCTTCAGATGCTCTCTCCCTTGCTCACTGAGGCAGGATCTCTCCACTTTCCATTTGCAGAGGGTTCTGGAATCTGGCCTGGTATTTATGTTCTTTATCTGCTAAGCTGTCTTCTCAGCCCTGCTCATAACTTTTCTCTACTTCATAAACCACATTTCTTTTCAAGCTTCAACATTATCCATATTTTCAGTACTAGTCAAGAACCTATTTAAATATCCATTTTGTGCTCTGTGTTTTGGGGGTTGTTTTGTTGTCTCTTAGACTGTTCCCATCTCTAGGTGTCTGGATTCATTCTCCATCTAGGCCTTGTTTCAATGTTAGCCAGTCTTTTGTCTATTATGAATTCACTTGCTGTAAACTCCTGAAGGCAGTCACTTTTCTTACTTCTCAGTCTCAAGTACAGTGTTATACCTCTGTAAACAATGTAAAAATCACCCACACAGAGTGAAATGAAGAAGGTATTTGATGGAGAATCCCGGAGCTGATGACTTGAGCTGTTTCTCATTCCTTGTTTGGATAGCACTAATTAGCTCATCACACTGTCATCCACGGTTTCATCTGGTTCCTGTGAAGATGTGGCCAGGGTAGAAAGATCATTTTATCTAATTGAATCCCCATCTTTCCCTGGAGAATATGTCTGAAGGTAGCAATGACAGCAACGCTGAGAAGGCTCCACCCTTCTTTCAGGCAAGCTTCAGCTCAGATCTGATCTTCATAGCCTATGCACATCTCGAGAGCCTTTGAAGTCACTTCTCAGCTCTGTTGTTACCACCCCTGCCTCAGAGCCCTTCCTTGTTCCCTGAATGAAATCAGATGCGCGATTTATCGTTTGTTTATTGAGTCACTACAATGACTTAGATGTGAATCAGTCCAGCATCCTAGATGCCTCCAGCCACAGGGTAGACTTCCTTCACCTCCTGATGAAGTTCTGCCTTACTTCCCCCTGGCCTCCCTCATGTTTTTTTTTTTCAACTATGTCAGACACACTTCTACCCCAGAACCTTTGCAAGAGCTGTTACATTTTCTGGAACATTTTCCCCAGGTTTGGCTCCACCACCACAGCTGTATCTGTAACTCAGCTGACCCTTCAGTGAAAGGTGCCCTGATCCCATTTGGAAGAGCAAATCCTTTTCTCCCCACCCCTGCGTGCCTCATTTCCTCCATAACTGCTGATCTCCCAGCATTTATCCTCTTCCTTTGTTTCTTTCCCCTTCCTGTCATCTGGGTTATACAAAGCTTGGAGGTTAACCTATTTTGTTCATTGATGGAACTTAGTGCATGGTAGGCATTATCTGTTGAGTGAGTTTACGTAAAATCAAAGGGTAATATCTGTTCAGTTTTTGGCTTGTGCAACAAATCAGGGAAGGGTAGGAAATGGTTCAGAACTGTGTGTTATCATTTATAAAACGGGGTGACCCAAGGCCAGCAGTGAGTCCCCTTGGTGGGTGAGAGACAGACAGATATGCCATGCAGAGAGAGCTTGGATTTAGTTTATTTAGTGGGTTGTGGAGGGGTAGGGGAAGGGGAAAAGCGAGGAAGGGGAGAAGGGCTGAGAGAGGGAGAGCAGAGATCCACTCTGGAGAGGAGGCAGGAGATCAGCTTGCTTAGGCAGGGAAAGGGGGAGATTGGGAGTGGGCAGGGCTTGTCTCTTAAAGGGACAGGGCACCCAGGTGACAGGCCAGGCCAGCAGATTACAACGTTCTTAACTTTCTTTTATAATACAAAGGCAGAGAATTAGGCATGGCAGGTTGAGGGGGTTGGTATGGCAGGTTCTCAAGACTTCTTCCTGCTTGTTTGTGGGTATCGAAGTCTTTCTTGGCAGGCTGGGTGCTGGTCACACCCTGGGGTAGCTGGTTGCTTTATTCCCATCCTGGATTTGTGGTGTGGACCTGTCTGGTGTCTCTTGGACCTGGCAAGGTATTGCTATAGCAGAGGACAAAGTTAAGTTTAGGAAGAAAAAAAATTTCAGGACCAGGGAATTTGAGAGAGGTATTCTGACCTGTTTAAGAAGAATCTTTCAATTCACCTCCCTGAACTCACAATAATTTTTGAGTTTGTGAAAATGTAAGTTTTAGAAACTTACATTATATAAACAGTAGCATATTTATGTCAGAATGACTGTGACAGATGTTTTTACACAATGAAAAGTATCTTTAAGACTATGGAAAGCAGTGTGAAGGAGAAACTTGATAACTTGACTTTAGAACTTGCAGGTACACACATTAATAACTTGCATTTGTATATCTTAAAACACCCTTTATTTAAAACATGTTAAGAAGTTGAACTGAAATTTGTTTAGTGAGGTTGTCTTTTTAAACTGGCAAACCCTCTCAGCTGTCAAACTGCATCAGAGATCTTTGAGAAGGATAAAACTTTACTTGAGTTATTGATTAAAAAAATGACAAAGGACTTACTCTATTGGCTACCTAGAGCCACCCCTCCATGGTCATCGAGGCAGGGGGCCAGGACTGTATTTGCCTTCTGCTGTTGAGCACAGGGCCTTCCTGGTTTTAGAAGATTCCATGGATTAGGGAAACTGTAGGAAGACAGCAAGCTGCTTCTCTCTCCTTGCGAGCCTGTCAGTTCTCACTGAAGATGAGCACTTCAGTGCAGTTTTACTCCAAGGACAATCAGAGGGGCCATTTTCCATGCAAACGGCCTTTTTAGTCTTTAAGTTAAAAGGCTTTTGTTCCTTTAGGGACCTGCAAGTCAGAGCTTCCTCTGCGGATCAGCCTTCAGGAGGGGCTCTCTTCTCAAGTTCATTCCCTCCTAAAGTGCTTTTTGACACTTATGGTTCACTCAGGTGTGCCTCTGTGGACAGCTCAGACGTTCGTGCTTTCGCCTCCGCTGCACATCGCTGTTCCCCTCGTCTGTGCCCAGCCTCCTCTCTCAACAAACCGAGCATCATAACCATTTAAGAACATCAACTTTGGTAAAATTTGAAAAATATAGCCACTGTCTATGTGCAGCTTTTAAATTCAGGTTATGGGCTGGCGAAGTGGCTCAGCTGGTTAAGTGCTTGCTTTATAAGCATAAGGGCCTGAGTTCAGTCCCTGAAGCCTGTGTTCAAATGCCACACAAAGCCTGGCAGTGGTGGCGGCACACACCTTTGATCCCCTGCACTCGGGAGGCAGAGGCAGGTGAATCTCTGAGTTTGGAGCCAGCCTGATCTACAGTGTAAGTTCCTGGACAGCCAGGACTACACCAAGAAACTCTGTCGGGGTGAGGGTGGGGTCACAAGGTGATGTGCATTTGTAATCCCAGGCTGGGGAAGCAGAGGCTGGAGGGCCCTGGGACTTGCTGGCCAGCAAGGCTACCCCACTTGGTGAACTCTAATAGACCCTCTCTCAGAAAACAAATTGAGAGCTAGGGAGGTGGCTGAAAAGTTAAAAACACTTCCTGCTCTTGCAGAGGAACCAGGTTTAGTTCTCAGCAGCCATATGATGGCTCACAACTGCCTGTAACTCCTATGCTAGGGGCTCTAACAACCTCTTCCTTCTTTAGAGGACACCAGAAATGCATGTGCTGCCTGTATATGTGGAGACAAACACTCATGTACATGAAAATAATAAATACATCTTTTTATAAGTGTACCTGCAACCCAAGAAATGAGAACCAAGGGCATCCATCCTCTGGTGTACATACAAACACACACATGCACACATACACATATATGCTTGGTTACCTGCACATATATGCATATATAGTTACAAAACATGAGTATGTGTGGCCATACACACACATAACCAGAGTAAATGTAGCAGGATCCATTTTAGTTTGAAGCTAAAAAAGTGTCCATAGAACAAGAGGTGAAGAAAGCCCACCGATGGGGGTATTTTTATGTGATAAGCTCGTAGATAACTTTCTTCTTTATATCTTTCTCTGTTAGTAAAGAAAAAGAATTTTACCCTGAGGACATGTATCAGTTATAACAGGAAAAACAATTAAAGCATTTCTATTTAGGGGAAAGAAAAATGTGTTTATTGGCAAATAACGATGTGGCCTGTGCTCTTAAGGTAGAGAGGAAAGAGGTAGTTGGGAGTCTTGAGAAGTTCACATCCCTAGGACCTAGTGACTAGCTGTCTGTGAGGGCTGAGGAGGCAGCCCAGACTTGCTCTCAGGGTTATGGCTTTGGGAATGTGTATTGTGTGTGACTCAAAATTCTTAGAGACGTTTAAAAGACTTACCAGGAGAAAACGGGCCTTGGAGATTTGTGCAATTGAAAGCAAAGTCAGTTTCATTTACTAAGAACTCATATTTTAAAAAGACAGGAGGGGCTGGGATGTAGCTCCGTGGGCAGAGTGCCTGAATAGCATGCAGGAAGCCCTGCGTCCCCCCAGTACAACGTAAACTGGGCATGGTGGTAGACTCCTGCCATCCCAGCGCTCCAGAGGTGGAGGCAGGAGCATCAAAAGTTCAAGGTCATCCTCAGCTTCATAGTGAGTTCAAGGCTAACCTGGGCTACATGAGACCACATCTCAAGTAAAACAAAACAAAAAAAAAGTTGTAGCCACAAATACACCTGGCAGAACTGCAGTGATACGGTTTATCTGTGTATAGTAGTGTAGAGTGTGCGTGCACTTCTGTCTTCTTGTGTGCATTCTAGACTATAGTAGAACATGCTTTTGCTCTGAAGGCATGGTTTACTGCCGTTATTCACAGGGTACAGAAAATGAAGTATTTATACCATGATGCTGTCTGTAGAATTGCAAAAGGAGGTTCTGGCTCTGAACCCCAGGACTGCCCCTCCCGGCCGTAGGTTTCCCTGCATCTGCATCCATTAGAGCCCCTGTGGAGATAAAATGAGAGTCACTATCATTTTCCCTGTGCATCGTTTTTCTTGTTTCTGTGGCAAAAATACTTGACAAAAGAAATTTAAGGGTTTGTTTGGGTTCACTGTGTGTGTGTGTGTGTGTGTGTGTGTGTGTGTGTGTGTGTGTAGGGGCACAGTCCATCAAGGCATGGCAGCAGAAGGGTAAGGTGGCTGGTCATATGGCATCCACAGTCAGGAAGCAGAGCTGACGCTGATGCTCAGCTCGCTCTCTCCTCTTTATTCAGTCCCAGACCCCAGTCCCTGGAGCAGTGCCATCCACATTTCGGGTGGGTCTTCCCTCCTCAACTTACCCAATCTAGAAACTCCCTCACAGACCTGCCCAGAGGCTGTTCTCGTAGGTGGTTATAGCTCCCTTCTAGTTGGCAGTCTTTGCCCTCACACAGGCTTGGGACAAGACTGGGAAAGTAAAGAGAACTCAGATATTGGGGTGGTGTCTGTAGACATCCCACTTGTTTCTCTTCCAGGATGGACTGATTACAGAAAGTGCAGCATTCCCTGAGACTCCTTTACCGTGGGAGTCCATTGATTTACCCTGAAATGCAAACATTCACCCTCATGCCCTCTGCCCACAGCTGATGTCTGTTTTCATCATAGGAGAAACTTTGGGTTGAGGTTAGAACAAGATGAAAAGTCATTTTTTAAAAATGTGTGTTTGCATGTGTGGTTTGAGGGAGAAGTGTACAGGTACCGGCAGCTGCCAGAGGCATGCAGTCCTCCTTGGAATTAGAGTTTCAGGCGAGCTGCCAGACATGGGGACATAGGGACCAAACTTGGGTCTTCTGGAAGAGCAACAAGTGCTCTTAACCACTGAGCCTTTTCTTTAGATGACGAAAGGTCGTCTTTGGTATCATCATGCATGACTCTGCCCTTGCATTTCTAAAAGGAAAGTGAAGAATGCTTTGGTTTAGGGTGGGGTTCTCTCCATGGAAGTCTGGATGCACAGAGCTGCTCTGTAGTCATCCACTCGGGGACTGAAGCTCTTAGAATCACCTACTGGTGGGAAGGGAAGTCTTATGCCCTCATGTCAAAGACACCCAGGGTCTGGTGACAAGTTGTGTTATCTAGACCAGAGACATGGAAGGTCAGGCGTGGGTTCTGGCAGTGTGTCTGTATGTGTAATGCCGCCAGCGGACAAGTGCTGCTCCTCCAGTCACTCTCACAGTGAGGCTAGGAATTTAAAATGTGGACAAAATTTCAGGGGGAAACTTCTATATGTAATGTGTTTTTCAGACAGCCTCAAAGTTGATTTAGGACCAAAGTACAATCACAGCACAGCAGGAGAAGAATAGGTGGGGGCGTGGCTCAGTTGGTAAGCTTGCGTGACAGGCTGGACTCTCTGGAGTCCACCCCCAGTCCCACATAAGCCAGCTGTAATGGTGATTGCCTGTGATCCTAGCACTGGGGAGATGGAGACATGAGGAGCAGAAGTTTAAGATCATCCCTGACTACATAGGGAGTTTGAGGCCAGCCTGGGCTACATGAGACCCAGCCTCAAGGAAAAAGAATACGCTTTTTCTTCCCCCTTTGTCTCACATTCATGCTTTAAGCTGAAAAAAAAATCTTTGACACAAATTACACACGTGTATTTTTTTCTTATTTCGGCAATTTTTAATCTTATTTTTGCTACATTTTAGATAACATGACATATAATAAGATCCACTAAATATTTTAGATAGTCATTTTTTCTGTAAGTGCCCATATGGGGGCTTAGACAAATGGAAACACAGAAACAAACATGTCAAGAATAGAGTGTTAGTCACTACAACAGCTTCCTGAAAATAACAGTTCAAAACTTCCATCTTAAAGTCTAGAGCCCCAGATCCCAATCTTGGCCTTTTAGCATAACAAAGGGCTGCCTTAAGGATGCTTCCAATGCACTGGCTGTCTCCCAGTCCCTCCTTCTTTCCTGTTCTAGAGCCCTCCCTCTGTGCCCCTGGAAAAGGAGGAAAAGAAAAACAGCAGCAGGCAGCCCCTGCTTTGTCTCCTGTTGGCCATAGAATTTATTCAGTAATTTACTCTTCAGCTAACTGTAGCCATGGCCGTTGCCTCTGGGCGCTGGTTCAAAAACACAGAAATGAGGGAACAGATTGGCTTGGCCAAGCACAGCTCCCAGTCACAGCCCTGCTCTCTCCTCCCTCCCCCTGTCACCGCCCTTAGGCACAGGTGCTGGAGACTGGCTGATGACATGGCAGTGTTTATGTAGCCTGTGCATCTCCACATCTCCTTTGCATCCTCGCCCCTCTTCCCCCATCCTTCCTCAGAAAGGTGACAACAGACCTGGGGTGTCTCGTTCCTAGCAGGCCACCTCCGATGGTCGGGAAGGTTTCCGGAGGCTGGGAAGTGGCTCAGTCATCCTGGGCACCTACATAAAAATGCTGGGTGTGGCAGCACTCACAGTCCCAGTCCTGGGGAGGTGGAGACAGGCAGGTGGCTGGAGCACCTTGGCCAGCCAGCCTAGCCAAAGCAGTGACCTCACAGTTCATTGAAAGACACTGTTGAAGATGGAGGGGCTAAAGAGATGGCTCTGTGGTCAGGAGCTCACGCCTCTGCTAGTTCCAACACAGCCTCCTATAGACCCATTTCTGGGGATCCAACGCCCTCTTCTGGCCTCATGCGGGCACATGCCTAAACACATTAAAAATGTTTAAAAAATAATAAGGTGAAAATTGTATAAATAAGACACCTGAACTCTGGCTTCGTGCGTGCACGTGCCCTTCCCCAACACAGAACTTCTGAACTGACTTTGTATCTGGCAAAGCCTTCCTTGGCTCCTAGAAACCCAGAGCAAAGGTAGCAAGATGACTTCCCCTGACATTAAGTACCCAAAGGCGAATGGACTTGTCTGAACCTGCAGTGTCTGGCATGTACCAAATGACCAATCTCAGCTACTGGGGCATTTGTCTTTGTGTTATTTATCGCTGTTTTATTTGTGTCAGACTGAGCAATGGTTGCTTCATTTCATATCAGCCATGTGTGGCCTTTGCTGAGCCATCTCCCGACAAGTAGAAATTTATCTGAACGGGGTGGGAGGTAGAGTTGGTGCGGGTCCTGTTTAATCAAGAGAGAATTGTCTTCTGATTAGATCGCCCCGCCTGGTGGCACATATTTGGAAATCACAGAGTGCAGAGATGGCTCCTGTTGATAAGATGATAACCACAGGAGAACCTGATTTCAGTTACCAGAACTGACATAAGAAGCCAGGCATCGTGACACACACAGGAAACCACAGCACTGGGGACGCAGAGGCAGGGAGCTCCCTAGGGCTCACTGACAGCCAGTGTGTGGCTGTTGCGCAGGCAGCCTCGCTTGTACTTACCAAGCCAAAGCAGCTTAGGATATCTTCAAGCTGTGACTCTCATGGTACAATCCATGTCTGACCATGATACATACTATACTGTGTTTGTGTGTATAGGTCAGAGGTCGATGTTTAATATCTTCTTTAAATAACTTGCATCTTAGTATTTATCTCTTTGTCCGTCTGTCTGTCTGTTTTGAGACAAAGTCTCTCAGTGAACCTTGAGTTTACCCTTTTCTGCTAGACAGGCTGGCCATCCAGGCACTGGGATCCACCTGACTCCCTGTCAATGCTGGGATTATAGACGTGCATCCCAACCCCCAGCCTTTTCTCTGCATGCATCTTTGATAGAGCCTAGGTGCTCATGCTTGCATGGCCAGTGCCTTCTCTCTGAGCCGCCTCAGCCTGATCAAACTTGAGTTGCTAGGCTTGGCCGCAGCCCTCCACAATCTCTGGCTGAGTCTGGAACTCCCAGACGAGGCTGTGCTGCCGTTCCCCGCTCAGCCATCTCCCCAGCCCCTGTGTATGTTTTATCAGAGTAAACCCCACGGAGGAGGTGAAATTGCAGATTATGCTGCTTAATTCTGATTTACCCAAACTAGATGGCAAACCCAGATGGAATCATAGCTGATTGAGCTCCCGGGTGAGGCATAAACAGATTAAGTACAAGCAGAACCAGTGGGTTAGACGGCTTGTATTGAGTCTGTAATGCAACCACTGATCTGTGCCTGCTAAATGTTCACAGCCCTGTCTTTTGCTTTCTACATCAGCTCACACCCCAGACAACAGCTTTCTGGGCTTCGTGGTGGAGCAGCACCTGAACTCCAGTGACATCCACCACATTAACGAGATCAAACGGCAGAACCAGTCCCTTGTATATGGCAAAGTGGATAGTTTCTGGAAGGTGAGTCAGCCCGCCTGCGTGTCGAGCTCTCTGAACGGAAGCTTGGGAGGTAATTTAATTTTGCTTTGATCTGGGGAGTAATCAAGCCAAGCATCCGGGGCTTGCGTCGTCCACTAGACATGAACAGAAGTACACAAGTGTTCAGTTCCTCTAGCAGGTTGGCTTCCTAACTGTGCCTGGGTTGCTTGTTCCTCCTTACAGCATCAGTACCCCAATCTTTTACCTCTTTGCATGTTAGATGTGAAAAGTAGACTAGGGAGATGCTCGGTGGGTTAAGTGCATGAAGACCTGAACTCAGTTTCCTGCAGCCACATAAAAAGTAGGGCATGCTTGCAACTCCAGCAGTGCTGGATGGATGCAAAGACAGAGGGTCCCTAGGACACGTTGGTCAGCCAGTCTAGCTAAACAGCGTGTTCCAGGTTCAGTGAGAGATCCTGCCTCAGAAAATCCAGGTGGACCGTGACATAGAGGGTTTAATGGATACCAATCTCCTTAAACATAACATGTCAGCCTCAGGGAGCCAATGTTGTAATTTTGAAAGACTTTCGAAGGACAGACATCCCCAGGACTTTTCAAACATATTTCTTCCTTAATGCCCAATAAAACCCTTCTTGGAATAATCACAAGCTGTGACCTTGTGTCTCCCTGATGGTGGAAGTTAGAAACTGATCCCTGAGGGTATCAACGACATGCCCAACTAGGAGGTCCAGTTGCTTTTCTGATCTGCTGTTCAGAAAATAAAAAGTGCAGACCCTTCAGGTTTGTAGGTTTTACATGTATTCATTTCTCTCTCTCTCTCTCTCTCTCTCTCTCTCTCTCTCTCTCTCTCTCTCTCTCTGTGTGTGTGTGTGTGTGTGTGTGTGTGTGTGTGTGTGTGTGTGTGTGTGTGAAGGGTTTATACATCCATGTGGAGATCAGAGGACAACCTGAAGGAATCATTTCTTTCCTTCTACCATGTGAGTTCCGGGTTCTGGAGATTAAAATTGGGTTGGCAGGCTTAGTGGCAAGTATCTCCGTGGACTAAGCCATCTTGTGGGTCCCAGTGGCTATGGTGGACATTGACTTATTCCCAGATAATGGTTTTTATTGTAGACAACGAGACTCTGTACTATATAGTATCATGGTTCTCCACTAAGGACAGTGTCACTGCCTCCCACCTCTAGCGGGTGATCCGGCAGTGTCTCCCGGCAATCCTGATCGTCATGTCTGGGTAGAAGTAGTACTGGTGTCCCGTGGGTGCAGGTGAGGAATATTATAAGCATCCCATAGTGCATAGGAGGTTTCCCGCGTAGTTCTGACATATATTGGCAGTGATGCCAAGATTGGGGACCTCTGCTCTCATAAAATAGTATTCTTTATATGTTATCGCAAGTTGAATATTCCTAGCTAAAAAATTTGTAAATCTCAAATACTTGAGGTTAGCATGATGCTGGGAGATTTGGGGGTGGGGGAGTCAACCGGTGACATCATGTGGCAGGTCTCAGTTCAAACCCAGAAATTTAGAAAATGACTCTCATCCTGTGTGTGTACAAACAGTGTAAGGTATAAGGTGAATGTGAAATCTGTCCCCGTGGGCTCATGTGTTGTGTTGATCCTGAGCTGTTGCTACTATTTTGGAAAAATTTGGAGCCTTTAGGAGGTGGTGCCTCCCTGGAGGAAGTAGTTCACTAGAGAAGGGGCTTGAGGATTCGGATTCGTAGTCCTGCCCTGCTTCCTGTTCACGATCTCTGCTTTCTGACTAGACACTATGCAGCCTAAGCTGGTCAAGTAATACTTAGTACATAGATTAGGATGGCCTCAAATTCTTAGCAATCCTCCTGCCTCATTTGACTCCCCCAAATGTCTGGGATTACAGATGTAAGGACTTCCTGCGAGCCACCACGACCAGCCTTGTTTTGCATTCTTAAAACAGGGTCTTTGTGTTATCCAGGCTGCCATGGAATCTCAGATCCCTCGCTGCAGCCTTCCTGGTACAGGAATTCAATGTGTGCACCACACACCCAGCTCTTGGCTTGTCCCCCCCCCACACACACAGGACTCCTCAGTAGGGTTTAGCACATCTCACAGCGTAACTAAATGTTGCTATCATTGATATCATTATCGGGCCGGGTAAGAATCACCATGCCGAGAGCTGGTTCTGAGTATGAGGATGGCCAAGCCTGTGCGCATCTGGTAAATACAGGCCAGCGTGCAGACAGGCAGATGCCCATTTCTAAACTATGTCAGCAGTTGGTGACCCCTGCCCATGTGCTGAATCCAGCCTAGTGTCTGTATTTGTAAATAGCATTTTATTGGAGAACAGCCATGCCTGTTGTTTGTCTGTGGATGCTTTTGTACTAAAATTGTGGAGTTGAGTAATTGTGCAAAGACCAGCTGACTGTAGGGAGGCAACAGCATTTACTGCCTGGCCTTTTCGGGAGCTCCTCGCTCACCTCTGAACTCTGGTATGTCCTGAGAAGTCCCCAGTCTCTCTCAGGATGCATTTTAGATAGCCTTTCCATTACTTTTTCTCTCTGTCTCTCACTTTATGTACATGGGTGCATAAGGAATGCATGGGCATGTGCGTGTGGAGCCAGGAGAGAGCCTTGGTTGTCATTCATCAAGCATTTCGCCTTGTTCTTGACTTGGCTTTTTTTTTTCCCTTCCCTTCCCTTCCCTTTTCTTTTCTTTTCTTTTCTTTCTTCTTTTTTTTTTGTGGGGGAGAGCGTTCAAGATAGGGCTTCTCTGTAGCCTTGATTGTTCTGGAACTCCCTCTGTAGACCACACTGATCTTGAACTCAGAGATTAAAGGCCTAGTCACCACTGCCCAGCTCTACCTTGTTTTTTTGAAGACAGAGTCTTTCTCTGCCCTGGAACTCACCAGTTCCACTAGGTTGGCTGGTTTGTTCAGCAAGCCCAGAAATCTGACGTTCTCCACATCTCCACTACTGGTGTGTTCACAAGGGTGCCACTGTGCCCAGCTTTTCTATGTAGGTTCTGTGGGGTCAAACTCAGGTCCTCATGCTTCCAAGGAAAATAATTTACCTCCTGAACTGTTTCTCCAGAACTCATTTTGAGGTTCTTCTTCATTATGCTGGTGATTAACTTATTCATGGAGAGATGAGGCAGAACTTCAGCAAAATTCAGCTATTTCTAAAGGAATAGCTCCATGCACAAAGGCTTCTCTAGGCTTCAGTGAAATGACGAATGCATCTTTCTCATTTGGTTTCTATTGCTGTAATAAAACACTGGCCAAAACCAACCTGAAAGAGGAAACGTTATGGTCACCGAGGGAAGCCAAGGCAGAGCCGAAACAGAGACCATGGAGAAATGCCACTTACTCGTTAGTTTGCTTCTCTGGCTTGGTCGGCGGCCTTTCTCATACAGCGCAGGTGTAGTTGCCTAGGGATGGTACTGCCTACAGGGGGGCGGGTCCTCCTGCATGATAGCAGTTAAGAAAATGTCTCACAGATGTGGCCACCAGGAAATGAGATGGAGACGAATCAGATTCCTTCTTCCCAATTATATCTAGGTTTGTTTCAAGCTGGCATTGGCCAATGGGGGATGTTGATAACTCAGTGGTAGATGCTTGGGCTTAAATTCCCAGCACATGCTAGACTCTTTGTCCCATCTCCAGCATTATAGCAGTTGATGGACATGATTCCACCGTTTGAATCCCTTCATAGCCATGGATTGAAGATGGTCCATGCTGATGTCTTTTGCTCTTGGCCATCCTTAACAATGATGGCGCCAACATGGCCACAGTCCCTCAATCTGTTCAAATGGCAGCGCCAAGATCCAGGCTCTGCACTACTTCTCTTGACTCAACTCCTTGTTGTCTCTTGCTTGATTGAAATTGGTGACTTCATGTACAAAGCAGTGTTCCAAAGCTTGGACAAGCAATCACCCTGTGTGACCA
This sequence comes from Microtus ochrogaster, assembly GCF_000317375.1. Taxonomy (NCBI): domain Eukaryota; kingdom Metazoa; phylum Chordata; class Mammalia; order Rodentia; family Cricetidae; genus Microtus; species Microtus ochrogaster. Next base: position 3,239,381 of record NC_022013.1, on the reverse strand, counting down.
GAGTGGCCAGCAGGAGACCAGGGCAGATATTAACAAAGCAGATAAGCCACTGCTCCTGTCCACTTGCCTCCCCGGTGGCCAGCTCTGCAGTAGCCTTACAGCTCTGCTGAGTGACTAACTCTCCATCACAGTCATTCATAAAATTTTCTGCTCTGGATTCCAGGGCCTGGCTTGCTGCAGACGTAGCCTGCCTGGGAACAAACAGAGAAAACCTATCTCACTTGATTAGGGAAAGCTTTTGATCTAGACCTCTGAGATTATGGTTGGAAGCACACACATTCAGCTTCAACCAATAACAAATCCCTTTACTTCAGGCCTAAGAAATGGGGCAGAATAATGTCCATAAGTGGACCATAACTGTAACACACACACACACACACACACACACACACACACCAATTTTCTAATTAATTCTCAATGTATTCAATATATAATAGCCAGGGAGATTTTCTTCCAATGTAGAATTGGGGAGTTTGGGAGATGGTTCAGTTGTTAAAGTGCTTACTGCTCAAGCAAAAGGATTCGAGTTCAGATCCCCAGTGCTCAGTTGAAAGCCGTGCAAGGTAGAACACACCTGTAGCCCCAGCACTGAGGAGGCAGAGACGGAAGGATTCTGGAGCTCGCTGGCCAGCTAGTCTAGCCAAATTAATGAGCTTCAGCTTCAGCCTCATGGAGCCCAGGCTGGTCTCCGACTTTCTACATAGCCAAGGAATAACCTTGAACATCTGACCCTCCTGCCTCTGCTTCCTGAATGCTGAGATTACACTTCACTACCATACCCAATATATGCAGTGTTGCAGATGGAACCCAGAACTTCCTGCAAGCAAGTATTCTGCCACCTGAGCCACAGCCTCCTCCCAAGATGTATGATTATTAACTGTGTTCTTTGGAGTGCTACAGTGCAGTCACTATGAGCTATCTGAGGGCAGCCACACCGTATTTGATCCATCCTACGAGAGATACACTGGCTTTCTCCAGTGATGATTTCAATATTTCAAAACAGTGAGAATGTTGCTTTAAACCACCAGAAATAAGTCTGAAAAGTCTATAGTCTAAGTGACCTCTGAGTCTGAGATGGAGCCCCATCCAAAGAACTATGTAATTATCTGGCTTGCTAATTAGGTTGATTCTGGCTTCATTGAAATGCAGGGAGAATTGGAAATGGAAGTCATTTGGAGAAATTCCATTTGATTTCATAGTAGGGATTAACTGCTTTTAATGCGCGGTTTTAATGAACCCCAAAGACCATTATAATTAGGGAATAGACTGAAATTCTTGAATTCTTACAAAATAGCCTATTTTGTAAGTAGGCTAAACCTGTGACCATATTTCCTCCTTACCAGATAACAGAGATAAATGAGGCCATCAACAGCCACTATATGTCAACCTAAGGTAAAAGGAATCAATATTGAGTCTGTTGAAATCTAATATTATCATAGCTCCTTTAAAAAAGATTTATTTTATTACTTTTTAAATTATATGTAAATGCGTGTATTTGTTGAAGGGAGACCTCTTGTTGGTTCTGTGTGGCAGCTCAGTTCCGAAATAATCACACAGAAACTGTATTATTTAAGTCACTGCTTGGCCCATTAGCTCTAGCTTCTTATTTGCTGACTCTTACATCTGAATTTAACCCATCTCCATTAATCTGCGCATCACCATGAGGTGGTGGCCTACCAGCAAAGTTTTAGCATCTATCTCTGGCAGCAGCTCTATGACTTCTCCCTGACTCAGCCTTCTTCCTCCCAGCATTCAGTTTAGTTTTCTCCACCTAGTTCCGTTCCTCTATAGCTCTACTGTTGACCCAAAGCAGTTACTTTATTAACCAATGGTATTCACAGCATATGGAGGGGAATCCCACATCATGTGTTTACTTGTGGGTGTGTTCACATGAAGAGCCAGATGCCCAGGAGCCCAGAAGAGGGGATTGGATTCCCTGGAACTCCAGTTCCAGTGGCTATGAACAACCCAATATGGATATTCTGGTTAGTTTTAAGTCATCCTGACATAAAGTTATCTGAAAGGAGTGAACAACAATTGAGAAAAATAAATTCATAGGATCTGGGGTGTAGGGCATTTTCTTATTAGTGTTTGGTGAAGGAGGCCCAACCCATTATAGGTGGTATTATCCCTGGGCCGGTAGTCCTTGACTCTATAAGAAATCAGACTGAGCAAGCCATAAGGAGCAAGCTAGTAAGCAGCATCCCTTCATGGACTCTGCATCAGCTCCTGCACCCAGGTTCCTGTCCTGTTTGAGTTCCTGTTCTGATTTCCTTCAAGATGAACCATGATGTGAAAATGTAAGCCAAAAAAAGCCTTTCCTCCCCAGCTTGCTTTGGTCATGGTGTTTCGTCCCAGCAATCGCAACCCTAACTAAGACAGTGGGTTCAGGAAGCCCAACTCAGATCCTCTGCCAGAGCAGTAAGTGCACACTTTACCTCTGAGCCCCCTATCCAGTCCCATCACTGCTCTTGATTCCAGGTCTAAACAAAAGAACTTTCTAAATGAAGACTCCCTTTAGTTTCTTACCCTTGGATATGGCAATCATAGGAACCTGGTCGTGGTCCTTCAGACCCTAGGCTTACACCAGAAGCACATTTGAATTCAAGGAGGTGGAGGGGAAGGAACCTTTTGAGGACAGCCATTCATCAGGCAGAGGTCATTTGCATGCCTTCTGTACCTAGCACATGGAAAAGTATGGTCATATGGTAGAGCCTTCTCCTCTAACTCACGTAGTAGCTTGTGGTAACTGGGAAGAAAGATAGAGATAAGAAACAAAAGGAACCATCAGGAATGATAGTTTATTGGATAGAAGTGCTTGCTGCCAAGCCCACAAGCATGATCCCGAGACCCTCCTGATAGAAGGAAAGAATCAACTACCACAGCGTGTCCTCTGACCTCTGCACACACACCACGGCATCCTCGCCCTCCTAAATAAATAAACAAGTGAATCCTCATAAACTGGGAAGATGGCTCAGTCATTAAGTGCTTTCTCTACAAGCAAAAGGCCCCAAGTTTGATCTGCAAACAGATATAAACAAAAGTGGGGTGTGGTAGTACCTGTAATGCCTACCTGGAGAGTTTTAGACTACAGAGACTCTCTGAAAAATACAAGGCAGATAGGATCCGAGGATGGCCCCCACGTGCATGTGCACACACTTTTAGACACAAGTACACGCACCCTGCAATACAAAGAGAGGAAAGCTTGCAATCCAGGGCCCTCAAAGGCTCCTACAAACAAAACAGCACTGGTTGTAACCCAGCCTGGGTCACAACACCCACAGACCCCTGCACATTTGCTGAGTGTGTAATGTGAGGACCAGCAAAGATCAGGCAACCTTTCCCATCTCGTTTTCCTGGTCATACATTCAGCTTCTGCAAGCTTTCTGCTTCCATTGTAAAGAGCTTGTCTGTTGGCAGAACACATTCTCCCGGACGAATCCATCTGTCAGTCTGGAGATGCTGACTGTGGACAGTGTGGGACAGGAGGAGCCCTGGGCAGAAAGCAGACTTGACTGTCTGGGTTACCTGCTGCTTGTCTTCTGGTTTCGCTTTCCTCTTTTGTAAAATGATGCAGCCGCCCTGCCTGTTCTCTCCCATCCCCAGACCCCTCCTTGGCCTTGTCTAATTCTTTCAACATCAAGCAAGAAGGAAGTAGCCTTCCGGACAACTCTGTGGGCATCAGAAGTAGGGCAGAGCCAGCCAGGAGCCTGGGAGAAGGACAGAGGGCAGGATATTGGGACAGACCAGGCACAGAGTCCACAAAGCCAACTGCCCAGAAAGCATCCATGAACATAGGAGATTTAAGGGTTCATATGGGTCAGCAGTATGAGTCTGCCAAGAATTGACTATGGGCCTCCAAGTTGAACCTTAACATATAGGATTAAAGGGCTTTTTTCAGTATTTGGGAGCACTAAGCATACTGCCATTCCGTGTGAACACTTAAGGTATTGGTCCCCTGCCTCTGTACTAGTGTGCCCACCTGGAGACAGTGGGATGCCATCCTTAATGTGGCCAATTATTTCAGCTCCCTGTGTCTCTGAGTTCTTTTTGCAAAATGAATAAAAACAGTAGCGTGTTTGTTAGGGGTTGAGTGAAGATTGCATGACTTAATAAATACACTCATGCTTCAGTTAGCCGTAGGAAGACAGTCTGAGAATGCATTGATATGTGAAATTGATTATGGATTCATCATTGTGCAGATAGCATGAAGTGCTTAAACTAAAATGGCTACAGTGTCCACCAGCTACTCTACAGAATACACGGGGCCTCCATTGAACAGCCTGTCCGTGACAGAGATACATGTTGTTGTGTAAATCTGTTGTAGCAGTGTCTTCTCTTCTTTGATGTCTGTTGAATTTTTCTACTACCAATATGATTTTCAGGGTTGAGGATACATCTCAGTTGATAGGGCACTCACTTAGCATATACAAAGCCCTGGATTTGATTTCCGGTACTATATAACCAGATATGATGGTGCATGCCTGTAATACCAGGGAGGTGGGAGCTGAAGGATTGGAAATTCAAGGTCATCCTCAGCTACATTAGGAGTTCAAGTCTAGCCTGAGCTACAGGAAAATGTCTCAAATAAATAAATAAACCTCCAGTATGAATTAAATTGAAGCACTTTTGATCTAGAGGAATAAAATATAGAGAGACTCAGAAACCTATTATTTGAAGATGGATTGAAATCAGTTTGTTGGTCAAGGCTGAACCAAGGTTGGGGTTGGCGAGAAAAGGACCTTGTAGAGACAAACAGTGAGAGACAGTGAGAGACAAAGCTAAAAAGGGACAGGAAAAGAGTTGAGAGTTTCCAGGAACCGCAGAGGCAGATGAACTGAGCTGAGAGAGCCACATGGGAAGCCATCGAGCCCCCACTGCTGTGGCTGCAGACACTGGGGCTGAACTTCTGAGAGGTGTCTGTAAGGCCAGAACATTTGGGCTCTTTGTAAGGACCCTGGCATCCCTCAGATTGTCTTCGCAGAATATGGGTAGCAAAGAAATCAGGGAGGGTAGAGGGGGACCCAGGCAGAGTCAAGGAAATATGTTGCCCACATGTGCTTTTCATGCAACTGTGCCCAAAGCACATCCTTACCCTGTAGAGGCTGAATCCCATTCCCAGCACTTACACTGAGCCAGCACAGTACTTTTAAAATTAGAAAATATGCCATTGGAGGGCTGGGGGATGGCTCACTCAGGAAAGTGTTTGTTGTACAAGCGTGAAGACCTGAATTTGATTACTAGAATCTGTGTAAAAAGTTAGGCATAGGGCGTGTGTTTGTACTCCCAGCGCC
>NC_022013.1:3228518-3233921 GCF_000317375.1 Microtus ochrogaster | reverse complement strand
AAAGAAGAAGAAGAAGAAGAAGAAGAAGAAGAAGAAGAAGAAGAAGAAGAAGAAGAAGAAGAAGAAGAAGAAGAAGAAGAAAGAAGAAGAAGAAGACTCAAACAGCAAAACAAAAAGATAGGAATGTGGGAAAAGGACTTGTGATTAGACGGAAGGGTCGACAGGGATAGGAGGAACACGAGGAAGGGTAAGGCATGAGAATAACCAGAATTCATTATATACATGTAATCAAAGAACTAATTTAATAAAGGTTATAAAGGAAATTAAGAGATCAAAACTAAATGATAAGGTGATTGCACATAAGGTTGTTTTGTGATTGTGTATATATATATATGTATATACACACCCACACAGAAAGGGACAGAAGGGGGAAGAGCAAAGGAAAGAAAGGGATAGAGAGAGAGAGAGAAGGGAAGAGGAGAAGAGAAGAGAAGAGAAGAGAAGAGAAGAGAAGAGAAGAGAAGAGAAGAGAAGAGAAAACAAGTTGTTTGTAGAGGTTTGTCAGAAAAGCTAGAATTCCAAGCTTGTTTTGGCAATATAAGCAATGCATAAAAAGCTTCGTGTGACTGTTTGGAACTAAGGGGTACAGCTACTAAGGGGTACAGCTCCTGGGTTGTTCCTTGGATGACAGTCCTTCTGAAGGTGTTGTTTCAGGTCTCCAGGACAGAGTCTGGAGATACTATTCGTTAGTAGAGCATGCAGAAGGCCCTGGGTTCCATCCCCAGCACATCTATAATCTCAACCCTTGGGAGGTAGAAGAAGCAGGATCCAGGTCATTCTCCAGCTATATAATAAGCTGAGGACCAGTCTTGGCCACATGAAACCCATTTCAAATACATAAAAATAAGGCCATTGAGATGGCTCAGTGGATGCGGGTACTCTAATCCAGCCCAGGTGCTTGAGTTCAGTGCCCTGCCCCGCATGTTGAAGGAGGGGACACTCCCAAGGGTTGCCATTTGACCTCCCACATGCCCCCTCAACACAAATAAGTCAATGTAATTACAACATTTAAAAATTAAATAAAAAGAAAAAGAGTTTGCCCGTTCACTCAGATAATGACTGGTAGGAATTTTGCAAGCTACCCCAACACTCTTTCATGGCCCAGGAACAAGTAGCAGTCTTTCAGGTGAGAAAATGAAGGAAGCCTCGTTTAGAGCAAGCAGTTTACCCGAATGGGTGTGTTGCTTTCCTGCCTTCTGCAGGATAATCACTCTTGGGACAGACAGCACTCGGGCCGAGGTTTGAATGATGAGTGACAGAATCTTAGGTTTTCTTATGGTGGTTAGGGAGCCAGCAGAGCAGCAAAAGGAGTCATGTGACCCACCTGTCCACTGACCAGAGCTGCTCTTTTACTAGCATAAGCAGTCAAATGTCAGTCATTAAAGCTTGGGCTAGTAGAAACCAGGCCCCTGAAGGTCTTATCCAAAAGCCAAAACCATCTTGAGAAGCAGGAGACTCGGGCAGCCAGCAAATATCCTGAGGATGGGGTGCTTCCAGAAGGTTCCCAGGCCCCCATCCCCCACGTACTAATAGCTCTGGGATGTGTTCATTCTTAGCTCTTAGTAAACACAGCTGTCGTGATTGTAATCTGCCCAGAGGCTTTCCACTATTACTCTAGCTCTAACAACTTGGCAGCTGGTGTGGGAAGAATGGCGTGGAGATAGTAAAAAGCCCGCTTTCCCAGAGTGGAGAGAGGGCAACAAGGCTGACTATAGCAGTGTACAGAGCCCATCTAGCTGTGCAGAGCCTTTGCTTCACAAGGAGGAAGAGCTAGGTAGGTCCCTAATAGTCTAAAGGAGTCTGGTGCCCAGGTAATCTTAGGAGAAAGCCGGGGAACTTACACAGGAAGTGTCGTTAAAGCACTGCAGGCCTTGGAGAGATGGCCCCATCGGTAAAGCTCTTGTCGTGCAAGCCTGAGGACCTCTGTCCCCAGAAGCCACATGAAAAGACCAGACATGGGGGCATACACTCATGATCCCCGCACTGGGGAGGCAGAGACAGGAGGACCCCTGGGGTTCACGGGCTAACCAATCTGGCTTATTCAGTAAGCGCCAGTGAGGGGCTGTGCCTCAGAATCAAATGTCGATGATGCTTGAGCAAAACCACATGAAGCTGCACTCTGGCTTTCAGACGTGTTCATACGCACACATGGTCCACACAGTTGTTTTCATCTGATATAGAAGGTGAAGATTGTTCATGGGCTGGAGAGATGGCTCAGTGGGTCAGAGCACTGGCTGCTCTTCCGCAGGACCCACGTAGTGACTCACAACTCTGTAGCTTTAGCTCCAGGGGATCTGATGCCTTCTTCAGGATTCTTCAGGCGCTGTGTGCCCATGCTACACAGACACACATGCAGGCAAAGGACCCATGCGTATAGAATAAATTGAACTAATTCATTAAAAACAAAAAGAAGAATGATCCTGCAGGAGGATGGATCCATATGCCTCGGAATCTCTGTGCTCTGATAGCCATAGCCATCTGAATAGGACGCGGATCAGTGGGTGTAACTATGTTGATTATCATATTTCCCCTCCAGTTAGATCAAGGGTGTATGTTTTTGTAGTTGTTTTGTTTTGTTTGTTGTTGTTTGGGGGGTTTTGTTTTGCTTCCCTAGGCACACTGGTCAAAGAATTGTCTTGGGCTAGGGGTGTCCAACCCAACACAAAGACTGCAGGTTGGAGGACATGTTTGTGTTTTCTTTTATGTGGCACTCTAATAAGACCCTGTCATCTACCTGTCTAAAAAACAATGACAAGAAAATCGCATCATCTTTTAAGTAAGCTGTAGCTTTGGATGGGGCAGCATTCACAACTACTCTGGGCCACTGGCTGGACATCCCTTCCCTAGGTAAATCACAGGGTTGATAGGGCAAGTCTGCTGACAATGGAAAGGCTTAAGGAGACTGACCTGGACCTGCCCTTTCAGACTGGACTTGGTTGAGCCCGGGGAAGATGGCCTCACTGGTAGGTGCTGAGATGTTGATCAGTGGCCAAGCTGTGTAAGCACGGTCCATTTTCGCCACACAGCTCCTCACAGAGATGAAGTCCAGGGCATGGGGAAATGTCAAGAGGGCTGTGCCCATATCAGCCTAAAGAAGGCATCCTGGGGATAGAAGAAACTTGGGGTTCTTCATTTAGTTCTGAACAAAAAAAAAATCTCTGTGGTTACCTGGCTCTGAAGCCCTGGGATAATGGCGCTCATTTGTCAGAGGTTGAGGCACACCCATAGAGAGCACCAAGGGGAGATGGCTCAGTGTATAAAGTGCTCGCCGAGAAAGTGTGAGGATCTGGGTTCAGATCCCTGGCTAGCACCCGATGGGGGCAGGGTAGGCCTGGCTGTGCACATCTGTGTTCCCAGCACTTGGAGCTCACCAGCCTGCCAGTCTAGTTGGCGAGCACCAGGTTCAGTGAGAGACCCTGTCTCAGAAGAATCCAGTACAGACCAATAAAGAAAAGCATCCAATGGTAATCTCTGCCCTTCTCTCTGCACCACCTCCATGCCCCGGCACAGCAAGAATGCCTTGATACAAGTTCACTGTGACTCTTAAATCCCAGCACTCAGAACCTCGGCCAGTGCAGCAAAATCTAAGTTGGGTTTCTGCTTGCATCTTGGAGAGAAAAGCTAAGTAGATTTTTTTCCTTTTGGAAGCATTGGCACCTAAGTGGCTTCCCTGCCAACCAGAAAGCTGGAGGAGTCATATTTGTGTAGAAACTCAAATCATGGGCTTTGCCCATATGGAACATGCTATGTCTATGCAGAGCCATGTCACCAAGCCCTTGGAACAGGTCCTGCAAGGATAGAGCCTATTGATAAGAGTTTTATGTTAATATATATTAACACACATATAACATGAATGTATATATTAAGAGAAGACTTGACAGCGTGGGCTCTCTGTTGGAAGCAGAATCCATTGTTTTATTACAAGAAGTATAGTGACACTGAGAAATAGTGATAAAGCAATTTAGAAAATATTTTTGAATGTAATAACATCCATGCTTCTAAAAACGTATTTAGCATCAATGTGTAATTTTATGCTTAAATAAAAATCCTATAGGCAGCATATGCTCATGAATTCTGGCTGTGGCTGTGCAGCCCTGTGTACTGAATGAGCCCATCTGTCCTTGGGATGAACCAGAGCCCTAATCTCCTCAGAGGAGGGTAAAGTTCCAGGGGAGCCTGGAGTTAGCCCTGCTGTATTAAAATGCTTAAGGAAAGGCTGCCCTTGGCATCCCCCTTCTTTGACGCTCTTTCTGACTGGACCAGGATCCTTTGGACATCACCATGTTAACGTCTGAGGGTCCTCACCACAGCCGGTGAGGTCATCACAATGGTTATGAAGTCCTTAGGACTATAAGTCCCAGTTTGAAATGACAGAACCGAGGTGGCTAGGATGGAGCGGCAGCTGAGTCAGCGCTTGCCTTGCAAACGTGACCCCAAAAATCCACCTAAAGTTGTGTGTCTTGTGTACAGGAGGGAGTGGAGATAGGTGGATACCTTGGGTTAGTTAGCCAGCCAGCCTACTAGCTGCTTGGCCGGTTCCAGACTAGTGAGAGGCCTGGTCTCCAGATAGATAGATAGATAGATAGATAGATAGATAGATAGATAGATAGATAGATAGATAGATAGACAGAGCGGCCTGTACCTGAGGAAGGCACCTGGAATAGGCCTGTGGTCTTCACAGGCACCTGCACATGTGTACCTATACACACAGGAACATGTGTACACATACACCTGAGGCAGGTGGAGACTAAGGTTGTCACAAGGACAAGATTCGAAGGGAAGAATGACCTCTAGCCAGCCCTGGACTGAGGGAGATGAACTCTCACTTGTGACTTCTCTTCCTCATCCTCCTGGTTAGGTTTTCAAATCTCGATAACTTAGGTTCTGAGGGAAGGTCTCCTGCCATCAAAACTCTAGATGTTCTTCATGACTAAGACTTTCTGTGTGCCTATCTGTCTCTCTCTCCTCCTGATTTCTGAGGCAGAGGGGCCTCCAACAGCTCATTTTAGAGACCTGACCATTGTACGTGCTGCTGGACCATAAACTGTCTAGGCAGGAGGCATGGACTTGATTCTAACACAGTCCTTGACCAGATTCATGAGACACTCACCCCTCTGCTTTCAGCAGGCCGTAGAAACACTGAATCTGCTGGCCTGGGTGGATAAGCGTGCCAGTATTTGCTCACTGCCGTTTGACTTCAAATCCACCCTAGATCTCTGTGAAAATGGATGTGGGACCTGGAAATGTTTGTCCTTTGCAACTGGCACTAGAGCATTGCCTGGAGAGGTTCTGAGAGGGCACTTGTGCAACACAGTGATTGTGTGACTGATTCACCAGAAGCTTCTGCAGCATAAAGATGGAGAGGAGTGGGAGGGGGGGAGTGGGGAGGGAGGAGAGGAGAGG
>NC_022013.1:3223512-3228405 GCF_000317375.1 Microtus ochrogaster | reverse complement strand
AGAGAAGAGAAGAGAAGAGAAGAGAGAAAAGGGAGGAAAGGGAGGAAAGAGACGAGGGGAGGGGGACATGAGGTCAGAGCTTAGTGTCAGCCTGAGACTTTGGCTATGAGAAGCAGAAGTATAGAAAGCCTTACCCTCTGCAACTCCTCTCTAACTTACCTTCCCAGAGTCCACCACACGAGTGTCCGTGGGACCCCAGGTCAAGGTTATGCTGTAGTTAAAAGAAGCGGCCATTAGGCTCAGAGAAATTGCTCGTTCAGTGAAGTGAAGTGCTTGTGCAAATCGTAGGGCCTGCCTGAGTTTTCATCCCCAGAACCTTCATAACAGGTTCTGCATAACAGTGGCAGGGTGGAGCCCCGTGGAAAGATGGAGTCCCCAGAAACTGTAGTCAGCTAGCCTGCTGTACTCAATGGAGACTCTGCCTCAAAACAGGGTGGAAAGCCAGGACGGGACTGATTCAGGGATGGCCCTCTGACTGCCATGCCTATACTCTGGCATGTATATGCCTACACACACACACACACACACACACACATTTTAAGTGGAGGCCTTAGATACAGAACAGAAAGTGTTTCCAAGTCCTATCACCAACTCCCTTTGTGCTTTTGTGTCTGACATTTACTCGTTGTCTGAACTGGAGGCCCTTACATACAACTCAGGGTTTTCTGACTTGCTTGAGACAATGGTTATAGGTCAGGCCTGCCACATGGCCGTGGTTATGTGGTACGTTTTCCCATCCCCTGTTCTAGCCATCTTTTCTTTGGCTTCTCTTAGCCCTTCCACTGGGTGTTGAGACTCTTTGCTGTAATGGATTAGCAGTGGTCTGGTGATGGGGTTTTCAGAAATGTATATGTCTGTTCTGAATAGCCTGATCTCTTTCCGGGCTTGTCTCCACTCCCCATTTGAATCAAGTATTCCTTCCCAGATTTAGTCTTTCAAGAGTAAAATAAGAAGCAAGTCTGACTGTGCCTGTGACCAAAAGACAGATGAGTCACAGTTTAGCTACAGACTCTGAGCTCTCAGTCTAAGTCCCTTGTCCCGGTGAGGAGACATCTGTCCCTTCACCTGCTGGATCAGGGATTCAGGGACTGTTTCCTGTAGACACACACAGGCAGGGACAGCCCCCCAGCCTCACTGTGTGCCAGGGCTTCCCATCCTCATTGGACCAGGACTCCCGTCCTGAGGTCACAGGGACTGAACCTTAGGCTTTCTGAGGACAGGCTCCCATTGGTCATGCTCACATTGACATCTCTAGTGCCCGGCCACACCCAGGTCAGGGGAGAGAGAAAATGACTATCTCCAGAAAATAAAATGCAAATATTCAAATGGCGCTGGACCGAGGGAGGAACATGAAGGCTGCTCCTACTGCTCTCTGTTAAGACTCAGAGCTCTTCACCCAAAGGGTCGGAAGGAGCGGTGTTTGCATCTTAGAGCTGTGTTCTTATGATGAGGTTATGGCTTTGCCTGTCTTCTTGCCCTGTGACCAAGGGGCAGGCTTTGTCAAGCCAGTTTTGTCACGTGTGATAAAAGACATGGTATGTAAGTCCTAGGACTGAAATAAGAAAGTCAAGAAGGCTATGCTGCCCTGTGTGGTGTGTAGAGGGCCCTCAGGAATTTCCTCTGAGCTTCCTTTCCCTAAGACAAGGACAGTGTCTCTGTAGTTTGTGCTCTGTTGCTATCACAAAATACCAGAGCTGGGCAACTTAGAAAGAAAAGAGATGTATTCCGCTCACAGTTCTGGAGAGTCAAGAGCTTTTGCCCAGCATGGCTGAAATGACAAAAGACATCCCAGCAACAATAGCACAGTTGTGTTAGGAGGAGAGCACGTGATGAGACAGGAAGCTGGAAAGACCCTGTCACGTCCACTCTGGGTCCTCTGGTGGGAACTACAGGAGTCCCATGGGAACTGCACAGATCTCTAAGTCACCCTCCCCAGAGGTATAACTGCCTCTCCTACTCTACCCCTGGTAGCTTCCACCACCTCTCAGGGACTCAGCAGCCTTCAGCCCGGAGATGTTTGTCGTTAAGAGATTGTGAAATCGTTTCCTACCCGGTATAGCCCACGTCTGCCCTCAACCCACCAACTTTCTTGGATTTCATCTGCTAAGCAGACATAAGGAGACCTCAGAAGACTAGAGACAGGTGTAAGCCAGAAGCATGCTCATAGCATATTCTTGCTGCACAGTTAGTCTTCAGTAGATGGTAACTATGAATATCGCTGTGGTTTTAAAATCTGAAACAGCCACACAAGCCCGTGTTAAAGGCTCGGTTGCCAATCTGTGGTGCCCTGTGTGGTGATGTCCTTAAAGGTGCCATTGAGGATTCTGCGCTTTGCACTGGAAGGTTGCAGGTAACTGAGGAATCTTTTGGTGGGGGGCACGCCATTTCTCAAAGGCCTCTTTATATAACAGGCATCCAGCATCGAGTGTGTTTCCTACCAGACCTGTTGGTGCCGCATACCTGAGTGGTATTTACATAATTATATTAACCATCACTAAAGCTGATAAAATCGCTCTCAAGAAGCCAAAGCATTTGTTTCTATACAAGCTTAGGTTTTAGCTTTGGGATTTAGTAAAGGTTAGACTTTTACAAAATGCTATTTAATTCTGGGTAATGAAGACACCACTAAAATAATGGAGGAAATACACACATACATACACACAGACACACACTGCTGAGTTTGCATGGACCTTGCTCTGCATACATTTATGCACAACCACAGAACCTTGATAAAGCTTAATTATTCTTTTTAGAGTGCTAGTCTAGAATGCACGAAGCCTTGGGCTTGATCTCCAACCCCCCATAAACAAGGTGTGCTAGTGAAAGCCTGTCTCAGCACTCAGTATATCAAGGTAGAAGGATCAGAAACTCAAGTTTATCCTCAGCCACATAGTGAGATCAAGGCCAGCCTGGGGCTACATGAGAAGCTACCTCAAAAAGAAGGCAGGTGCTGGGTGGTGGTGGCACGTGCCTTTTATCTCCCACATTTCTGTAACAGAGACAGGTGGATCTCTGAGTTTGAGGCCAGCCTGGGCTATAAGAGTGAATTCCAGGACAGCCAGGGCTACACAGAGAAACCTGTCTCAAAAAGGGGAGGGGGGTGATGTAGGAGCTGCGGTGGGCTGCGTTCCCGCCCAGCTCCGCATGGCTAGCTTTACCCGAAATAATTGCACGGAAACTGTATTCTTTTAAACACTGCCTGGCCCATTAGTTCTAACCTCTTATTGGCTAGCTCTTACATATTGATCTAACCCATTTCTAATATTCTGTGTAGCACCATGAGCTGGCTTACCAGGAAAGATCTTAACCTGCCTCTGTCTGGAGTGGGAGAATCATGGCGACTGCCTGACTCGGCTTCTTTCTCCCAGCATTCTGTTCTGTGTACTCTGCCTACCTAATTTTCTGTCCTATCAAAAGGCCAAGGCAGTTTCTTTATTAACCAATGAAATCAACACAAAACAGGAGTCTCTCCCACATGGGGGCGGGGGGTGAAGGGAATGAGATGGGAGAGAGAAAGGGGGAAAGAGGAGAGGAAGGAAGGGAAGGAGGAAATTTTAAGTGTAGAGACTGCATTGTAGTTTAGGCTAGATAAAGAATTCCCTGACTATAGGCATCTCTTCATTTCCCACCTAGTTCAAGGACTCTTTTATTAGCCGATGACTTTCTCTTCTCTGTAATTTCCTTAGTGCTGGGCAAGTGCTCTACAACCGAACCACATCCCAGCCCTTTACCTTTTTCCATCCCTATGTTGAATGAAACAGAGTAGGGATGTTGACTATGGATAAGCAGGAATAGCCATGGAGAGCCATTGGTACGTTTCCCTCAGGGTTTAATCTTCTATGCTTATTATTTAAATGGCATACAATTTAATGAACCATTTTTCTTACAAAATACCAAACCCCTCTGATAGAAATCAAGCGCCAAGAGGAAGTGTTCAGCAGTATCTCTCCACTCCCCTGGCTCTCAAGTTTTGCCTCAACAGGAGCCTCTCTTGAAACGTTCCTTCTGCCATCTGCTGGGCTAGTTTCAACCCCACTAGTACCCACTGTAGCCCGCTGGTGAAAAGTGTCCAGTGTCTAGTGTCAGAACACGAAAGCAGGCCCAGTCACTCCAGCCCACATGCCTGTCACCTGTTTGTGTATGGCTGTGACCTAAGCCTGGCTTCTACATTGGCAAATGGTTGAGGAGGGCAAGCGTCAAGAGTTTTTATGGCAGAGCTGAGCATCTACCTAAACTACCGATCCAGAGACTGTACTTGTTTAAGAGTTAGGTAGGCAAATGCCAACTGGGCCTGACTTAGCCATCCTTCTAGCCACCTGCTACTTCCAGCCCCCATGGTTCTCCCTTTCCACCATTCTGAGCATTTTCTTGCCCTTTAAAGAAGGTGCTAGATGTTAATTAGCTCTGTTTTCTCAGAGTTTCAGTCTTCTTCACTTGCTTAGTAGTAGCCAACCCTTGTTTATTTAATAAATCATAGAAGACATCGTGGAATCAAGTGCCGGATGTTAAAAGGGCAATGGCAAGACTGGGCAGGTAGCTCAGTTGGTTGAGTGCTTACCTGGCATTCATGAAGCTCTGGTAGATCCCCAACACCACACAAAAGCAGACCTGGTAGCATATGCCTGTAATCTCATCACATAGGATGGAAGTACAGGATGATTGGAAGTTCAAGGTCATCCTCAACCACATAGTAAGTTCAAGGCTGCCTGAGGTACAGGAGACCTTGTTCTGAGGGTTGACTCAAGTCCTTGTGCCTGCATAGTCAACTGAGCTGTCACCTCAGCCCACCATAGATGATTTTGATGTTGAATATGGATATACATCTCTAAAATGTAAGTCTCTCTCTCCCTCCCTCTCTCTCTCTCTCTCTCTCTCTCTCTCTCTCTCTCTCTC
>NC_022013.1:3211630-3223412 GCF_000317375.1 Microtus ochrogaster | reverse complement strand
TCTCTCTCTCTCTCTCTCTCTCTCTCTCTCTCTCTCTCTCTCTCTCTCTCTCTCTATCCCACAGTACCATTTTCACAGCTTAACTTCATCACTAGTAAGGGTTTCTTTCTCATTTCCTTCCTTCCTTCCTTCCTTCCTTCCTTCCTTCCTTCCTTCCTTCCTTCCTTCCTTTCCCCCTCTTCTTCCCTCTCCCCACCCCGTCTCTTTCTTTCATGTGTAAGTGTGTGCCACATACATGCAGGTACCTGTGGCAGGGTTTTGGATCTCCTGGAGGTGGAGTTGCGGGCAGTTTTGAGCCACTTGTTATGGGTTCCAGGATGCAAACTCGAGACATCCACAAGCCCCCACCAGCATGCCTTTCTCAGGCCCCTGGCTGGAAGCTCTTCACCTGTAGGATGGAGGTGGAGCTGAGTGGTGGCCTGTGTCTCAAGTGCCTGTTCCCAAAACTGCAAACCAGAAGCTGCGCAGTCCCTCTTCTTGGAGGTTGGTTTGTTGAAGCTGCTAAGTCTGCTCACGGTCTGCGTTTTCCTAATTGTACATGCCAGATAAGATTTATGCTTTTTCTCTTCCTGCTATATTTTCTGAAATTGGTAGATAAGATAGTGGCTTGATGAAATGCAGATTTGATTAAGCAAGACTCCTTAATCAGCGTTGTGAGCAGATAATGTCTGCAAACACATGACATCCAGTGTCTTGCTTTTTCTTCTTTTATAAAATGTTTAATATTTATTACATTTTAGTTAGTCAGAGGACAGTTTGGGGGAATACGTTCTCTGCCTCCACCATGTGGACCCAGGGGTCAGACTCGGGTCATCAGGCTTGACAGGAAGAACCTTCCCCCTTTGAACTATCTTGCTGGCCCCATCTCTTGCTCTTAGTGTCAGCAGCCATGGACTTCAGTTCCCAGACCCATTCATTCCTGTTCCTGCTAGTGAGACTGCAATCCAAAGTCTGTATGTGGTTTCCTAAGTATGTGTGATGCTTTTCAGCCTGTAACTTGTTCTTGTGTGCATGTGTGTGTTCATTAAGTTATACATGGATGCACCATCGCCATCCACTTTGTTTCTCACTGGCCTGGGCCAGTGAACTTCAGGAATCACTTACCTCTGTTTCCCCAGTGCTGAGGTCATAGGAGTAGATGCACTACCATGCCTGGCCCCACCTTGGCTTAAGACTCAGGTCCTCTTGCTTTGTGGCAATCATTTTACCAGCTGAACCATCATCACCCCAGCTATGATGACAGCTATTCTTATTGATGCTATATTAACTAGTAAATTTAACATTTGCATGCTGCTAACTTTGGAACCATCTGGAAAGTCAGACCTGGAGAACATCTGCAGAGAGCCGCCTCCTCTGCTTTCCCGAGACCCACTCCTTCCTGAAGGAGAGTGTTCTTTGCGCTCGAATTTTTCCAAGCAGACTTCAGCTTCAGCCTCCGTGTGCCCACATATGCTGTACCAGCTGAGCCATCAGACCGACCAGCCAGATAGGTTCCCAGTGATTAATTCTTTTCCTGGAGACCCTGGGGCCCTCAGTCATGCACATATGGTGTCTAATGGCTTGGTAGCTGAGCTAATGGTGTGTGAAGGTGACCTGAATACATTTGGAATTAGAACTAACGGGAGCCGGGGCAAACTGCTTCTCTAACGCGTCTGAAGCATCCCTGTTCTTCCCTTTGTGGGTGGAAGAGTCTCTGCTAGAGGGAATCTGCCACGTTCAGCTCTGAGGTTCTGCCAAAGACCTGGGAGCACACACTACCTCCTAGGAATCTTTGTGACCGACTCGTTCACTCTTTCCCATGGTCTGCGAGAATTTAGAGAGCAACTTCATTCTTCTCCTATTGGGGGTATTCGGTGGTCATGACAGGTGGGGACGGTGGGGCTTCCTTGCCTTTCCCTCCTCCTCGCAGCAATTGATGCCACTGGCTTCTTGCAAGGTTCCATTCAAGTTGCCAGGTTGCCTTCAAGTTGTTTGATTGCTGCAGCCCTGCTCATGAAAAAAAAAAAAGCTTCCTCATACACAGATTCTGTTTACTGATAAGAATATTTAGTATTAGCATCTACTGGGAGATAGCTCATTGGTAATGTGCTTGCTGGGAAAGCATAGGGTCCAAGCTCAAGCTCCTGGTCCTACATAGAAGTAAAGATCATGGTGTGTATTTGTAACCCCAGTGCAGAGGACAGAAACAGGAGGACCCTGGGGCTCACTGGCCAGCCAGGATAACACCTATTGATGACTCTCGGCCAATGAGAGACCCTATCTCAAAGAACGAGGATAGCCTTTCTCAGGATGGCAACCAAGGTTATCCTCTGGCTTCCATATGCATGCACACACATGTGCACACACATGAATATGCATGAACATGTAAGCATGAATCACAGCTATACAGTGCTGTAATAGTGTTCTTCATGTTATTAAAATATTGAGAAGCATAACAAACATTTTCATATTTTTTTTCTGATCCCCTAGGGCAATGGTTCTCAACCTTCCTAACGCTGTGACCCTTTAATACAGTTCCTCATGTTGTGGTAACCCCCCAACCATAAAATTATTTTGTTACTACTTCATAACTGCAATTTTGCTACTGTCATGAACTGTAATGTAAATATCTGATATTCAGGATATCTGATATGTGATTCCCCAAAGGAATCATGATCCACAGGTTGAAAACTGCTGCCCTAGGGGATCCCACTCTGGGGTCTATATCTTAGATTGGCCAATACTTGGGGTCCCAATAAAGTAGAATTACAAAAAAAAAAGGCAAATATCACATGCAAAGTGCGGTTCCCATGACAGAATTATCTTAGTTTCATTATGGAAGTCCTTTTGTTTCCAGAAACTAAATTTTACTCAAATCACAAGCCTCATTTGTTCCCTGAAGACCCGAAGACACTGGGGTGAGGTAGGTGAGTCCCTTTCCGAGGGCTTCTGTCCCTTCCCCGGCCTGCTGTTCCTCCCTGGGGCTGTGTCTGTCTTAATCCTGGTGATGCTGAGCAGAGCTGAGAATCAGGGCAGAGCAGAGAGTGTAGGAAAGGGAAAGGCATGGGATCCCAGAAGACATTTCCCAGAATGGGAGCAAGGTGTGTCCCAGCTTTCCTGGTCCGCCTGTATCCTGGCTGTTCCTGCTTCCCCACCAGGGCTCCTCACTGCACCCTGTACGACCGACTGGCTCCCTTCCTAACACACGCATCACCAACACTTCGTACTCCAGTGTGCTCTGATTGCCCTCCCCACTCTTTATATTTTGCTATCTTCGTGTCTTCCAGAAATCAGGGATGGAGTGAAGACGTTATTGGCAGCACGTGGCTTATTTAGAGGGGAGGGGAAGGGAGGCTATTTTTAGCTCCTCTCCTACAAATCAGCCATCCCTTTAAAGCCGGCTGTCAGCTGTCTTGGGGGAAAAACCTCTGCCTCTGCCCTTGAGTCAGAATCTCAATCTGTCCACCGCCATCAAACAGAGACTGTGCCGGGCGATTTAGAAGGTGCTTCTCATTTCCATCAGAGCAGGGAAGGGAAAGTCTCGTGTTTAAGTGCCTTGGTTTGACACACATCAGGTCCTAGCCTCCAACAGCAGCATGCTGACACGTGACATTCTGAGGAGAAAGATTACACACTTTATTACACATCCATCATCCTGAAGCCTGGGTATTAGCACGTGTGGCTCAGGCAGAGGGCCTGGGAGAGGAAATTTAACTGGAGTATCTCGGGCTGTTCTCGGGCTGGAGACTGGAGCTTGACCGCAGCAAATGCGTAGCATGGTAGAAACAAGCCAGGGTGAGGCCAGCTGAGGCCACTGACTTTTAGTGGGAGCTCCAGGTCATAGGCTTAGTATCTGTTAGGGCCTCCAGGCTCCCTCAGTCCCTACTCTCAAGTACCAGTTACAGAGTCACCCTGGCTGGCCAACCTGACACCCTACCCCAAAGCTCTGAGCTTCGCTTCCCCTCCCCGTTCTCTTTTCCTATCTAACCCAGCCATTTGGGCCACGTGCTTTCTTGCTTCCCACACGCTCTCTTGGCTCCTGGTGCCTTCCCTCACCTTCTTTCCTCTCTCTCACTCTCCTCCGGCCTCTCTCTGTTCATGACCCGGTTCAGTCTGGACACTTCCGGAAGCCTCTGAGTGTGCCTCCCTAGTATCCACAATAAACCTTCTCCTCAGCCATACCGTGGAGCAGCCATGTTGTCATTTTCCATTCAGTATCAAGCTTAGCAGGTCCCTAGGCTAGTAAAGGGTCAGTACTATGCGACACCATGCCCTTGGGTCGTTCTGGACACTGTGTTGTGTGCTGGGCACAGCCATTCAAGTGTATATCAGGAATGAAGGGGTGTGTACAGGAAAAGGATGGGAGAAAGATTGGGGGTGGGGAGTTACGACCCTTCAAACCACACACCTTGAAGAACTCGCGTGTTTCTGTGAACACCCCTGAAGTGTTAGGGCAGCCTTTGCTTGATTTGGTTCCATTTGAATTTGAGTTCAGTGAGGGATGGGGGTAGCGTTTGTTTGTTTAGGGGTTATTTTTGAAGCAAGGTCTCGCCTGAGGTCCAAACCGGTCTCCAGAACTTATCTGTAGACCAGGCTAGCCTCGCAGTTACAGCAATCCTGCTTTAGCCTCCTGAGAACTGGGATTACAGGTGTGAAGCTGGCTAATGGAGCAGTTTTTCGGTGATGGGTTTGTTTGTTTTGTAGTTTGGGGTATGTGTGTATGTGTCTGTCTGTCTGTCTCTGTCTTTCTGCATATCTGTGTGTCTGCATGAGTGCCCATGGAGACTAGAAGAGGAAGAAGTCGGATCCCCTGGCACTAGAACCACCAAAGTTGAGAGACTCGGTATGGGTGCTGGAAACTGAGCTTGGCCCTCTACGAGAGCAATATGCGCTTTAACCTCTGAACTATCTCTCGGCCCTCAGCAGAACAGTTTTGTTGTGTTTTTTAGACAGAAATTCGTGAAGCTCGGCTTGCTTTTAGCTCTCTGTGTAACCAGAGATGGCCTTGAACTCCTGGCCCTCCTGTCTCCACTCTGTCTCCACTCTGAGTGCTGGGAATACAGATCTGCACCCACTGAAAGAGCCCAGGTCTTTCTCCATTCTAGGCAAGCACTCTGCCCACTGAGCTCCATCATCAGCCCAAGAGCTTCTTTTCACAAGAAAGAAAATTAAAGCTTGGGAGCCTGCCCGAGAGCCCACAAATTAGTCACTGAGCTGAAATAAAGATCTAGATTATTTTGGACCAGCAAGATGGTTCAGTCAGCATATGTGCTTGCCACCAAGGCTGATGACTTGAATCGAAATACAGAAGCCCACACAGTGGCAGAAGGGAACTGGCTCTCCACGTTGTCCCCTGACCTCCAGATACATTTACACACATATACAATAAACAGGCAAATCTCCTAATCTGCATTTTTTTATCTCAGATATTCATTTTGACCCCCACTTCTTACCATGTTAAATGTAACTAGAGCCCCAGATCACATGGCCGGGGACAGGTGTGCTACCTAGCAGTTCACAGAGTCCCCTCTCTCCTCGCACCGAGTCATAACAGCTACGCGGTCTGTGAAGTTACTAGGAAAGTCAGACAGGCGTGAGATCTGCAGACACATGCTGGGTGTTCCTGAAGCAGTGCTGCCTACCCACTTACAGTCACTCTAGCCTAGAGTTTCCAGGTCCCTTCAGTGTCATCTTACGCAGACTGCCACCTCCTATCTGTGCAGGCGCCACACACACCTGCCTGATTCTGGTTGGCCATCCTGATGTCCCCAGAAAGGAGCTGCTTGGTAATATTGCTCTCCAAAGAAAAGAATGCCTCTAAGACAGCAATAGAATGACGAGGTGTGTGTGTGTGTGTGTGTGTGTGTGTGTGTGTGTGTGTGTGTGTGTAAATATGTGTGCACATAGCCTGTGCATCTGCTTATGAAGGCCAGAAGAAAACGTTGTGTGTCTTTCTATTCTGCACCTTATTTTTCAGACTCAGGTCTCTCGCTGAATTTGGGGCTCCACATTTCTGCCAGACTGGCTGCCCAGTGAGCCTCAGGGTGACGATGCTCCTGTGCCTGCCTCACCAGCACTGGGGTTATCGGCATGCACCACGGTGCCAGGGATCTAAATTCAGGTCCTCAGGCTTGTATGCCATGCACCTTTCCCACTGAGCCGTCTGCCCCATGGGGGGATAAATTCTTATTGAAAAGTTTCAGCCCCGCACTGTGTATAGGCTGTTTCTTCATGCCATGGTGGCTTCCGTGGCTTGTGCAGGTTGGGTTTTGTGTTGTTGTTTGTACGTATAGCTAACGTCTTGGGCTGAAGGAGTACCCATGCCATGGTACGCTTGAGGACATGAGAGAACACCTCTATTCGGTCGGTTCTTCCCTTCCACCAGCAGCTCTGGGAATCCTGCTCAGGTCTCCTGGCTTGCGTGTCAAGTGCCTGTCCCCTCTGCGCCATTCGTCTGGCCACTGGCTTGCGTTTTCTGTAATTGAAATTCAATGCGTGGATGCTTTCTTGGTGTTGGACGGCACCTGCTGCCTTTAAAGACTTCAAGAAGTGCGTGCTCTCCCAAGAGTTTCATGTCACATACCTAGTCTATCAGTGAGATCCAGACCAATGAGAAAACCTGTCTACACACACACACACACACACACACACACACACACACACACACACACACTCACACATAGCCGGCAGCTATCATCTACATGAGAGAGGAAGGAAGTTGTCTATGGAGGGATTAGTTCCCAGTTCCACCTAGTCAGGTGGGTGGGGCGGGGGCTCTAGGGAACCACTTGAAGAGCCTTACTGCCTCCTCCAGGAATCTCTGTTATACACCGATGACCACCAGACACACATGTACAGACCCGCAGTCAGACGCTGAGCTCCTAGGATGGCTTCTCTTAGGGCAAGGGTGGACTGCACAGGTAGATGCCTAAGAGGGGACTGCTGGGCGCGTGCTGCCCACAGGGTGACAGGGACAGCAGGCAGCTGGAAAGTCAGGAGTCAAGAAATGTGTGTGTGTGTGCGCGTGAGCATGTGTGTGTGCGCGTGTGCGTGTGCATGTGTGTGTGTGAACACAGTAACTTAGGAACAAGTTGTCCACTAGCTTCCACACTCATACTGTCATGTGCACATGCTTGCTCGCACACACACCATAAAAGACTTAAGCAGCCAGGGTTAAGTTGCCTGGTACAATCCAGGCAGTGGTAGGGGAGCTCAGACTTGCATGGGGCCTGCTGCCTCCCACAGACCACTTAAAGAGCCTTGCCCAGCCTCTCCCAGGAAACGGCCTGGAAACAGCTCAGAAATTGACAGGAGCCACACTCCGTATCAGACTTTCTCCACGCAGTGTGTCAGAGGCAGCACGGGCAGTCTACAGCTGCTAAGGGCGAAAGTAGCTACAGGAAAACTTCCCACATCCAGGCCTCTGCACAGAGCAAGCTCTGGAGTGGACGTGCTTGGTCACCTCCCTTGCATTTTTGACTCTCACCCACCTGGTAGGAAGTGTACACACAGCTCATGGCCTCTCTAGTCCTGTTCTCTGACCCTGAATGAGGCCTACCAGGGGAGGCAAGTGACCCTGTGGACAGCCTCGCCACTACCAGACTTGAGGGAGTAGCAGGTTGGGGCTCTTCCCCCACCCCATCATTGAAATGGCACTGTCCACCACATCCTTCCTCTGCTCATTCAGTTCTGACCCCACAAATCAATATCCACAAAGTCACGTGACTATGCTGTTTTCCTCAACCTCTTAAAATGGACCTATGCAAGCCAAGGTGCACCTTGATCAGCCACCTTCTACCTAGAAGCTCCTTGTAGAATTAAGTTGAAGGAACTTTTTTTGAAAAGTTGAAGTGAAGAATTAAGTTCACATATACAAGAAAAACCAACTGTTGAGACTCTTGCTTTGTAGTTAACTTCTCTGCTCTTTGGATACAATTTGGGACATGCCGTTGGGACATGCCGTTTCCCTCTTAAACAGTAAAAAAGCTCATCCTTCTATTACTCTGTGTTCCAAGAATAATCCCATTGCAGTAATTAAAGTACCCATTTTCGCTCAACCATGAAAATTCTCAAGAGCTTTGAAGTTAGGTCTTTCCTTGGCTGCCAAATCCTGCTTTCCCCAAGAGCTGTCTCCCCTTCTGCAGCCTCCTTATCCTTCGCCACTATGTTCCTGCTCACCCTACCCCCACCCCACACAAACTTTCGGGGACAAAGTGGGGGAAAGGTCTAGATCAGGAATAGGAACCAAGTACAGCAACAGGACTGACCCTGCCTGCAACCCTACCTCCTGGGCTCTCCGGGTGATGGATGCCAGGTTTTTCTAGAGAGATTATCAGAGGGTCTTACCGACCCTCCACCTTCCCAAGCCCTGTGTATCACTTACCTGCACCCTGTCACTATTTCGCTTTCTTGGGTTAGTGGTTTGCTTTCTTCTTGACTCCTGACTTTCCAGCTGCCTGCTGTCCCTGTCACCCCTGTGGGCAGCACTCGCCCAGCAGTTCTGTGCAGCCCACCCTTGCCCTAAGAGAAGCCATCCTGGGAGCTCAGCGTCTGACTGCGGGTCTGTACATGTGTGTCTGGTGGTCATCGGCGTATAACAGAGATTCCCAGAGGAGGCAGTGAGGCTCTTCAAGTGATTCCCTAGAGCCCCCCACCTGACTAAGTGGCTCTGAGAACTAATCTTCCATAGCCATCTTCCTTCCTCCCTCAGGTAGGTGACAGCTAGCAGCCATTCATTCAGCCCCACTTGCCTCCACGCCCTGCCTCTAGAGGACGGCTGGCTACTCATCTGAGGACTCCTTTGGCTTGTGTTTGCTGCTGGTCTCTGAGGTCTGCACTTAATGGTTAGCAGGTGCCCCATGTCACCTTGACCACCTCACTTTTGAGGTCCCCTGGAGATGGTCACAGGATAGCCCTGTGTGATAGCAGTTCTCCTCTGTGAGATAACGGCGGCCAAGCTCTGCCACAGCCCCCAGCTTCAGGGATGGAGTCTTTAAGTCATGTACTCCGGGAAGTTTTAAAAGCATCCAACTTGACAAGGCTGGGGAGATGGTTCAGTTCATAGAACATTTGCCAAGTGCGTGCGTGACCTGAGATCAGATGTCCAGCACGTCGGTAAAAGCCCACTGTGGTGACACTTGTCTGTAGCGCCATCGCTGAGGTCTGGACAGAGACAGGAGGATTCCTTGGAACTCCCTGGCTAGCCATCCTAGCCAATCAGTGAGCTCCAGGTTCAGCCAAAGACCCTGCCTCTAGAAACAAGGCGATGGCAACTGGAAAAAAAAAAAATCTGGGGCCAACATCTGCCCCCCCAACACAACCACGCACATACACAACAACATGTGCACGCAGATGCACAGAAGCACACACATACAATGTAATGTCCCAGCATCCTCTATCTTTCCTCTGCGACAGCTCTCTCAGCACTTGTCGTCTGTTTCTGTTTTGACTGCACAGGTGTGGCTGATAGCAGGTAGCATCTGGAGGACCTGTCAACACATGCCAGCCTCAGTGGTCTGCTGCCAGTCTTCCCAGGCCCTTTCTGAGCACAGTAATGGAGCTGGTGGACTTTGCCACTGTAGGACTTTGTCATTCTGAGTAGATTAAGGGACATCATGATACAGCGAGTGACTGCATCTGCCCTGGGGAGAAGGATGTCAGCTTTCCAATTCGATGGCCTCCTGCCCTCCTCTAAGCTGAAAGGGGGTCATGGCAAAGGGCTTCTTGTTTTTGCAAACTCGCTGGCAACTCCCAGGGCCCTTTAAGAGGCATTTGTTAAATGCAGACAGCCCTGAAACACGGTACTGGAAACCAGGGGAGCATGCTAACGAGGTGACTCGACCTGAGATCAGTAGGGATGTGGGCATTGGGTCAAGCAGGGCAGGGCAGTGGAAGTATTCTTTGTGCAAAAATCCCCTTTTGTGGCTCGTTCCTTTATACCCCAGGACTGTCAGTAGTGCCACATTTTAAGATACTTTTGTCTCGGTTTCATGACCCTAGTAGGTGTCTAGCGGGATATAAAATAAGGACTTCTTACCCTTTCCAAAGCACCTGGCAATATGTGTGTGTGTGTGTGTGTGTGTGTGTGTGTGTGTGTGTGTGTGTCATTGTTTAAGTATGGACTCATGTGCATGTGGGCAGGAACCAGAAGAAGGCATCAGATCCCGTGGGACAGGAGTTACAGGCATTTGTGAGCTGCCTGACTTGGTTGCTGATATCCAAACTCCTGTCCATATGATTGAGCAGCAAGTGCACTTAACAGCTGCTCCATCTCTCCATCCCCTGCCTTTGTTTTGAGACAGGAACTTGTAGGAGGCAAACCTCCCTGGAGAAAGTGGGTTACCGGGGACAGGCTTTTATGTGTTGTAAAGTAACCTCACTTCCTGTCCTCTGCTTGACTGAGGTGGCAGTGTGCCTCAGCTCCTGCCCCCATGTGTTCCCCATCATGATGGACTGACTGTATCCTTCCTTAAACTGAGCTACAGTAAACCCTTCCTTCTCAAGGTTGCACTAGTCAGACATTTTGTCAGAACAGTCTGAACAGAAACTAAATTCATCTTCATTGCGTAAAGTTGTTTTTCTTCCTGCAGCCTGGCCCACTGGGTGGGGTCTGTACTGCCTGGTTTGGGGGCCCAATTCTGCCACTGTGAAAAGAGTTGGCTTCCCACACCCATCAAGTACTTCTAGGACAGAATTCTATTGGCAGACACTTGGCAGGTGCCCATCGCTGGATCAATCAGTTCTGAGTACTCTGTATGCGTGTGTGTGTGTGTGTGTGTGTGTGTGTGCGCGTGCGCGCATGCGTGCGCGCACAGGTATGCTGTAAAGGTACACACAACTATGTGTGTGTGGAAGAAAATAGGACACCATCATCCTGCCCTATCATTTTCTACCTTATTCCCTTGAAACAAAGTCTCTTACAGAACCTGGGACTAGGCTCTCAGCCAGCAAGGCCCAGAAATTCTCCCGTCTCTGCTCCCAGCCTCCAGTCCCAGATTCTGGGCTGCGAATAGTTGCATCTGGGGCTTTCCATAGGTGCTGAGCATTTGAAGTCAGGTGCTCATGCGTGTGCAGCAAGCATCCTTACGGAGCCATCTTCCTAACCCAGAATTTTTAAGTGGCAGGTCACAAGGTGCCACACAGATGAGGAGAAATGTCAGGAGAGGGGCCTACCGTGAATGTCGCAGAGAACAGGCATGTTCTTAAATAGAGAGGGATCTAGCATCCTCTCCAGCTGAACACCGCCATTTGCCCAAGAAAGTGATACCATTCCTGCATGGCTCTTATCCCTGGACCACAAGAGGAGTTGACTGAAGAATTCCTGAGCCTCCAGTTCTCACCTCTGACCCGGCCCTGAAGAGCTCAATGTTGCTTAGATTCGATTTCCCAAAACTCTTAATATCTCACTACCGATTATGCCCCCAGCTCTAGCCAGAAATAGCCAGGGAGCTCTGACAAGGGTCCACTCCCTCGCTTGCCTGCTCCCTGTTCCTCAGGTTTGTGTCCCCACGCCTCCGGCTGGTAGATTTTCATTTTAATCAGATCGGTTATTTTTAACTGATAGGTTGCTCATGTGAGGCCTCGCAGAAGGTTCTCACATGGTGGCTGTGAGCCGGGGATGGAGCTGTGCCTCGGTGCACATCCTTTCTGCTGCCTCGCCGAAGAGTAGGCCAGAGGGCTTCTTAGGAATAGATTTCCTTTGCCCCTGGGCATCTTCATCAGAGAAGGGAAGTTTCTGAGGGCCCACTTCACACATGTACTCTCTCTCTCTCTCTCTCTCTCTCTCTCTCTCTCTCTCTCTCTC
>NC_022013.1:3204644-3211530 GCF_000317375.1 Microtus ochrogaster | reverse complement strand
TCTCTCTCTCTCTCTCTCTCTCTCTCTCTCTCTCTCTCTCTCACACACACACACACACACACACACACACACATACACAATCAATCTACTCGTCCCACTATAGATCAAAATAACAGTTGCACAAAAGTACAGCTTGGTGAACATGAGTTTTCATTAGGGTCACTAACAGGAGACCTGTGAGGTGTCACAGGAGCAGGGGTGACTCAGAAGCAGCCACATCACAGAAAATACCCCCTGCCCTCCACCACCACCACCCCCACCAATGTTGCTGGAGCTCAGAAAACCTGGAGCCCTGGAGCTCTCTCTCCTCCTTATGACTTGCAGGCAGCCCCACAGTCTGAGAAATCCCTTCTAAAGGCAGCTGGGATGGTCGGTGTCTGCCCCAGTAGTGGTTGTCTGTCTGTGTAACTCTGCAGAGGGGCCCTGTGGAGTCTTGTGAGTGACAGACATGTGGAGTCTGTTTATCCCCTGAATCTCTGTGATCCTGAGTGTGGTGAGCTATGCTTGTAACCCCAGCACTGGAGAGGTGGCACAGGGGGCTTCTCTCAACCTAACCTGAGTCAGTGAGAGATGCCCTGACAAGAAGGTAGACGGTGTCTGAGGAACATCCAGGGTTGACCTCCAGCTTCCATGTGCACACATGCACACATGTGCACATACATACACATGTAAAGCCCATTTTTGTTACTTTAATGAAATATTTGAGGCTGGGAAGTCCAAGTGCATGGTTATCATCTGCTCAGGGTCTGGCAAGGGCCTCTTGTTGCATCATAGCAAGGTGAGGGGTTTCCTGCAGCTACACAGAGCAAGCCTGCTAGCTCAGGTTTGTCTGCCCCTTTCTATAAATCCACTATTCCGTCATGGGGGTTACCTCCCCACCCCCTCAGACTTCATCTAATCCTAATTACTCCCCAAACATCCTCCACCTCCAGATACCATTAACATGTGAATTTCCAAGGCGGAACTATTGATAGACCTATTAAATCATAGCTGACCTCCAAATGCTACCCCGATTTACAGATGTTGAGATCTGGTGGTGTTTGAATGTAGCAATTATATATTACAGTTATTAGTCAGGATGTGTCCACCCCTGAAAACCATCACTCCTCAGTACCCAGCATCTGGAAGTGAATTTAGATCATCCTTGTGCAAACTTATGGACTTGATCTACAAACACCCACATGTATAAACACTAACCATATGCCTAACATTAGTTCCCATGGTTAATTTTTTTTTTCAAATGAAGCATTGAGACGTAGTAGTTATTTTGTAATGAAGTTTGACACTGGTCCTTCCTTGACATAGTCACACCTTTTGAGCCATGGTGAGGTCTGCTAAGACGCTCATTGTAATAGCTCAGGCAGTCATGTACTTTGCCAAATAGGCAGAGACTCTGAA
This sequence comes from Microtus ochrogaster, assembly GCF_000317375.1. Taxonomy (NCBI): domain Eukaryota; kingdom Metazoa; phylum Chordata; class Mammalia; order Rodentia; family Cricetidae; genus Microtus; species Microtus ochrogaster. The sequence continues at coordinate 3,210,132 of NC_022013.1, read as the reverse complement.
TCTGGTCCCCAGAGCCCACGTTAAAAAATTGGGTGCAGTGGCCTACGATTGCCATTCCAGGACAGGGAGGTGGAGACAGGAAGGCTTCTGAGGATTGTAGGCCAGCCAGGCTAGCTCAATTATTAAGCCCCAGGCCAATGAGAGACTCTACCTCAAGCCTCAAGGTGGACTGCACTATAACACACACACAGACACAGACACAGACACAGACACACACACACACACACACACACACACACACACACACACACACTACTGGCTGTATTAATTCTAGCATTATTCAATTGACCAAGGATCAGAGCTTTGAAGCAGGGACTGGGGTGGGCTCAGGCATCTGTCCCTAATCTCTGACTAGGGAGGAGTCTAGCATGTGGACTGGCTCACTAAGGGTTTCAAGGGTATACAGACAATATGTATGATGTGGTTGAGATTCCTAGGAGATTGGTGCCGGTCACAGAGGTCAGGAGTAGATGAGGGAGCCTGGTAGAGCAAGGCAAGTCATCCTCAGGTTAAGCCTCTTGTGTTTGAAGAGGCCACAGTGTGCCTGGGGACTACTTCAGGTTCAGTCCTAAATGAACCAGAAATACTTCTCAGGCTCCTGCAGCATTGAGTGGGCCTTCATCTGGGAAGATACTGTGGTTGGAATTTGAGATTTCTCCCTTCCCCTATAGGTTCATTTGGTCCCCAGCTGGCATTCTGGTGGCATCTCACTGGAGAAAATGGGTCACCAGGGTGAGCCCCTAAGGATTTACAACCTGGCCCAACTTGCTGTTCTGATTACTGACTGACTGAAGGCAGTGTGACCAGCACTTCCCACCCCTGCCATGATGCCTTCCCCACAGTGACAGACTATATGCCCTCGAACTATGAGCCAAACTCAACTCCTCTTTGCTTAAGTTGCTTCCTGTCAGGTCTTTAGTCTCAGGAGGGAGCTGTCTGAGAGTGCAGCTCTATTTGGAACAGAAACATGGCTTCGTCTCCCAGGTTTCTACAAAACTGTCACAAGGCTAGCTATGTTGAGATCTCAATTTCTGTAATCCTAATTGCTTCCAAAGGTCCAGCAAAAGATGTCATTAACATGTGACTCTCCAAAGGATGACAGATATACCACATCACAGCTGACATCCTAAATGATGTCAAGGTATTTATGTGTGACTAAACATAGCAGAGAGAGGTAGCGTTATCGGTCACGTCAAATTCAAAGGTTAGTTCTGCTTGAAGCTTTCCCCCCTCTGATCTGCCGGCATCCCCTCTCTGAGGGGAATCTCTTCCCAGACTTCACCACACCCAGGTGCCCCTATGAACTTGTTGAGCCCTCCCATAGCCTTCCTCCTTGCCTGTGCCTTCCTGCTGGGAGCACGTCAGCGAGCCCCCGCCTTTCCTCGAGTTGGTCACAGCACATGTGTGACCTCGCAGGGCCTTCCTTTCCCAGGCCTTTGTCTGGGATCCTAATCTTAAAATCTGCCTACAATGAAGGGGTTTAGCCTCAAACGAAACCACATGGGCCTTTTGCTGCTGTGCCTTGTTGCAGCCCCTGCTAGGGCCTCCCCAGTCAGCAGCTGGTTGTTAGCGGAAAAGCCTCTTTGTGCATGAGGGGCAGATGCCTGCACCTACTTCCAGTCCTCACTTCAAAGCCCGCAGACTGGCTGGAGAGCCTCGTTTGCATGATTAGAATCTGCCCCAAGTGACTCAAGTGAAAACTGGGGGGTCTGAGAAGAGTTGGGGTGTCTAGCACCATTGCTGTTATAGGTATCTAGAGACTCAGGAATATAGGGCGTAGGGTGGCCATGGCTAAGTTTAAGAACTGGTTTTCTCCTTCCTTCCTTTCTTTCTTTCTTTCTTTCTTTCTTTCTTTCTTTCTTTCTTTCTTTTCTTTCTTTCTTTCTCTCCTGTAGCCCAGGGTGGCACGGCTAGAGATGTACATTCTAATACTAAGATAGACCCCCAAACCTGCTTCCCCACTTTTTCTCACATTCCTTCTATTCCCTTTCTTCCTCCCTCTCCTCCTCTTCTTCCTCCTTGTTCTTCCTCCTTCCCCTTCCTCCTTGTTCTTCCTCCTTCCCCTTCCTCCTCTTCATCATCCATTTCTCTCTGTGTGTCTGTCTTGCTCCCTTGTTCTAAGATGGTCCCTGAGCCCCTTGGCTTGCCTCCCGTCTGCCCAGTTACCCCCCTTCCTACCTTCACCTTGTTAGTGCTGACTCCAGCACTGAGTGGCCTTTGATCCTTAGCCGTCTGTGTTGAACGGTCTGGATGCTGGGGAGGATCTCACAGGCTCTTTGGGACTGCTAGCTGTCCTGGGACTTGGTCTCCACTGGGCTGACCAGTAGGGAAGTCAGTGGGATTACAGAGCCCCCTGCCTACTTCCCAGGGAATGGGGCTCTGAGAAGACAGGGGGACCAGGATTTACTAGATGCTCAGGACAGGCAGCTATATCCTAGACTCCTACCAGTTAACTTACAGGAGGTAGAGGGTCCTAAATAGGGCTCCCTCAGGCTTGAAGTAAGAAGTCGGGGCTGATAAACTGTTCCACTCTTGCTTGGTCAAGCTACCACATCTCTGAGACCATAAATAAGCTCAGCCACTTACGGCCACACCAAACACTCATGGCTCAGGATCGAGCCTGCGGTTCAGACGTTTGCTTTATTCATAAGCGAGCCAAAGGCTGCTTATTACTGACTGTTACTCTGTGCACAAAATGGGTCATTTTAACGTGACTTAGCTGGAGTTTGTTCACGAATACTTCTGAAATGTTTCCTCCAAAGTCCAGGCATTGTGTAATAGTCACAGGAGAAGGGATGGCACACAGAGAGGCTTAGACCAGTTTAGACCAGCTTCATTAGGGTTCAAGTCCACTTCTCTGCACTCTGGGTTGCTAGGGCCACCCACCACTCTTTCTCTCTCTCTCTCTCTCTCTCTCTCTCTCTCTCTCTCTCTCTCTCTCTCTCTCCAAGTTCTGTTACAGTCTTTGGTCACAAACTGGCTATTATTAGATTTGCCTAATGTGTGTGTGGGCGGGGGGAGACATTCAGAATAGGAAAATGCATGTCCTACTCTGGCACAACTGGAAACCATTATAGAGCTTGGATCCTTAAAATTAAAAAGAAAGGGGAGGGGGCGTGCCACACAAAATCCGCTTGTACAACTCAGTCACACACACACACACACACACACACACACACACACACACACGTGCAGAGGAAGTAAAAGTGAGCGTGCTTCCTTGGCACAGGTGGTTCCAATTTTGGAACCTGGAAACCTGGGCCTACAGATGTGGGACCTTTAATTTTGCTTCTGTTAAGAAGTCTGCGTGCTCCCCACGGCTTCACAGCACCTCACGGCTCCCCTTCACTTCTCTGTCTCTTGCGGCTCACTTGGGTAGTCTCAGCTCGCTGGCTGCTGGGCCCATCGGTACGGACTGTGAGAAACCGTCCTCTTGCCCAGCATCAGAAAGAAGTGGGCTGCAGTCCTAACAGCGTGAGTTAATCATCACAAGAAATCTGGCGAGCGGGGGATGTTTGTATTCCCTGGAGACAGCTTAACAGCTCTGGATAAATATTCCAGTCCAACTGACTGCCTTCTCCAAACCTTCATCCCAGCCACACCACACACAAACTTCCTTCCCAAAAATCAGGGCGAGCCAAAAGCAATACATTAGGTTCCTAGCGATTCTCAAAACAAGGATGATACTTCCTTGGCTATAACTGTTTTTATTCTGTAATATTTATATATTAATTATATATATATGTATGTATGTATGTATACACACACAACATGGTTCTGTTTACAGACTTGTACAGTAGCAATATGACTATTTCTACCCTCAAGATCCAGACAGATTCCTGCTTTTCATGTGTATATGTGTCGCTGCAGCATATATATGTATGCATGTGTATGGGTTTGCATGTGTGTGGGCACACTTATGTATACCTGTACATATATGCATTGCGGGGGATTACATATGAAGGCTGACATCCTTGTCCTCTTGATCATTCCGCACCAAGTTGGAGAACAGAGTCTCTCACTTGAACCCAGAGATCATTGATTCTGCTAGTCTAGCTGGTCAACTTACCCTCGAGACCCTTTGTTCCTGCCTTCCTAGCGTATGATTGCAAGCAGGCTGCCATGCTTACCTTCCGAGCCATGCCTCCATCCCCAGGCCAGGTTGCTTTTAAATAAATCTCACTATTGGCGGGCCATGTGGCTAAGGTCTCAACGTTGGCCTTTCCTGTCTCTGTGCCCTGTCGCTCGCCCCATAGGTTCCAACCTCCCATGCAGGTAGTTTCACTAATGCACTTTCTGCTCATGTCCCTCTCTAGAATAAGAAAATCTACTTGGATATCATTCACACGTACATGGAAGTGCATGCCACTGTTTACGGCTCCAGCACAAAGAACATTCCCAGTTACGTGAAGAATCACGGCATTCTCAGTGGGCGTGACCTGCAGTTTCTTCTCCGGGAAACGAAGGTAACGTCCCAGCAGATTCATAAACGTTCAAGCGGCTTATGGGTTTATTATGTGGCATTGGAAATGGGGTCAAAATCGCTCATGTTTTTTTTTCTTTTCCTTCTTTTTTTGTTTGTTTGTTTGTTTGTTTTTCCAGAGAGGGTTTCTCAGTGTAGCCCTGGTATCCTGGTACACTCTGTTAATCATGTTTTCTCTTCAACGTTGCAATAAAACTGGAGGCAATAGGTTGGGGATATAGCTCAGTGCTTGCCCAGCGCATAGAACCAGATGGGAACTGTACTGCAATATCTGAAGTTTTAGTAACTATTATTATTTGTTAAAATAATTTACTAATGATGATTCCACAGAAACGTTAGCTTAGGTTAGCCTAGCTACAAGGTTTTCTGGGTGTTTATGCACACATATACACGTTACAATTGCAAAACCTTTACATGTGTCTTTGTGTTTCAAATGTATCTGTGTATTGACTCTAAAGGAGAAAGGTTGATGCTGGACATGCTGGAACACGCCTGTAATCTCAGCACTTGGGACTTAGAGGCAGGAGGATCGGGGTTTCAAAGGCATCCTCAGACACATAGGGAGTTTGTCACCAGCCTACATGAGACCCTATCTAAGCTTTAAGTAATAACTAGGCAGCTATTGCAAAATAATAATAATAATAATAATAATAATAATAATAAAAAATTGTACATTGTGGTTGGTTGCCATAAATCCATTCCTTGATTTTGTTTAAAATATGCATTTTGCAATTGAAAGTTAAAAAGACTATGTTCACTAGAGCTTAGTGGTAGCATATATCTGATGTGTGCAAGGCTTTGGGTTCTATCTCCAGAACCCCAAGAAATAAATTTTAAAAATTTATTTAAAATTAAAAATTTAAAAATCTGTTTATGGGAGACTTTTCTTGTGCTGGGCATCAAGCCAGCAGCTGTGAGTGGAAAGGTAAGGCCCTGCCTTGTGATAGGGTAGCAGAGGTCACAGCTGTCAAGGCCCTGCCTTGTGATAGGGTAGCAGAGGTCACA
>NC_022013.1:3196154-3204269 GCF_000317375.1 Microtus ochrogaster | reverse complement strand
TGTGATAGGGTAGCAGAGGTCACAGCTGTCAAGGCCCTGCCTTGTGATAGGGTAGCAGAGGTCACAGCTGTCAAGGCCCTGCCTTGTGATAGGGTTGCAGAGGTCACAGCTGTCAAGGCCCCCTCCCAGTCACTGCTGCTCAGGGAACCAGGTCCCTGGCCTCCTCTCCCCCTACCCCTTCCCTGACCCACTAACTCCAGGAGCATTATAGGGGGTATGGGGTCCAGTGGGATGACTGGAGTGTAGAACTATCTGGCATTTGGACCATAAGGAAACAGATTCATGGGCCCAAGGTGCCAGTGACATATTCAGGAGAGAATTAAATCCAATCTTCCTATATTTGATGTTAGAATATGACTTTTGTTAAGGAGATGGGGTCTGGCTGTCACGGTTTGGTGCAGAGTTCAGACCCTGTGGCATAGGTGATTGGAAAACCACTGAGGATTATGCATTTATTTATTTACATATGTATGTATGAGTACATGTTTATACATGAGTGTATGTATGTGTGTGCATAATTATATGTGTCCATGTAGAAGCCAGAGGTCAAATTTGGATATCATTTCTCAGGTTCTGCTTACCTGGTGGAGCTATTTATTTATTTACTTATTTTACATGTATGTATGTGTACCTGAGTGTATGTATGTGCACCATGTACATGCAGGACCCTGAGGTCAGAGGAGTCACGTGAGCCACAATGTGGGTGCTAGGAATTGGCCCAGGTCCTACAAGAGCAGGAGGAACTTTCCTACTGCTGAGTTAACTCTCCACCCCACACCTTTGGGATTTTTGGTTATGTTTGCTTTTGGGTTTTTAGATAGAGTTTCTCACTGGCCCTGAGCTCACCAAATAGGCTAGGCCAGCTGGACAGTCAACATGAGAGTTCCTCCTGTCTCTGCCTCCCCAGCGTTAGGGTGACAAGCATCACTACTAATACTGTGCCCCACTTATCTTATGTGGGTCCTGGGTACTGAATTCAGGCTATTCGTGAGCACTTTACTAATCAACCTGTTTCCCTAGATCAGGATCTCAATTTTAGAAGGTGCATCTGGCAGTAGCTTTGAGGTGAAGAAATCAGACACGGTTGTGGGTTCCAGGTATCCCTACTTCCCACAGTTAAACTGAGATCAAGTCATGGAGGAGCCTCTGACTCCTTCAAGCTTACAAATTGAGAATTCAAGCTCTGCTGGGCCTTTGGCGTACTGTCTTCACAAACACCCCTGCTTAGGAACACGTAGTAAAAGGGGAGAGGCATAACTCATAGGGTAAACTCATAGGGTAAAGTGCTCAACCCAAAAACATGAAGACCAGAGTTTGGATCCCCAGAACCACCTAAGGTCGGATGTGGGAGCACACATCTGTAATTCCAGTACTTCTATGGCAAAATGAGAGGCAGGAACAGAACTCCCAGAAGCTAACAGGTCAGCCAGCCTGGTTTACAGTGAGCAAGTGATTTTGTCTCAAACAACATTGGGGGGGGGGGATCATGTGACGCCTAAGATTGTCCTCTGACCTCCATACTTGCATACCTGCACACAAAGATTTTTATTTTCTTTACTTGCTTTTTTTGTTTGAGACAAGGTCTCACTACATACCCCTGACTGTCCTGGAATTCATTGTGTAAACTAGATTGGCCTCAGATTCACAAAGAACCACTTGCCTCTACCTCTTGAGTGTGGAGATTAGAGGCATATGCCACCATGCTGGGCTACACAGAGAATTTTAAAAGATGGGGTGTGCAGGAGCCAGCAATATGGCTCGACAGATAGAGGTACTTGCTGCTTGCGCCTGAGGCCCTGAGTTTGATTTCCAGAGCCTACAAAAAAGTGGAAAGAAAAAGAAGAGAACTAACTCCCCAGAGCTGTCTTCTGACCCCCACTTACACGCCGTGAGATGCATGCACACCCCCCACACACACACATATCATACACACGATTGTGCAAGTCATCTGAAAGTTTGTGGCTGTCCACCAGTTAGAAGGATGGCTCTCTGGGCTTTGTCTGTTTCTCCGTCTGTAAACACACTTGATTCTTTTTGCTTCCAAGTTATTTCTTTTTTTTAATTTATTTATTTATTAAGGATTTCTGCCTCCTCCCCGCCACTGCCTCCCATTTCCCTCCCCCTCCCCCGATCAAGTCCCTCTCCCTCATCTGCTTGAAGAGCAATCAGGGTTCCCTGACCTGTGGGAAGTCCAAGGACCGCCCACCTCCATCCAGGTTTATGAAGAAAGTATGGAATATATACATATTAGAGTATTACTCAGCAATAAAAAACAAGGAATTCTTGAAGTTTGCGTACAAATGGATGGAAATAGAAAACACTATCCTGAGTGAGGTAAGCCAGACCCAAAAAGAGGAACATGGGATGTACTCACTCATATTTGGTTTCTAGCCATAAATAAAGGACAGTGAGCTTATAATTCACGATCCTAGAGAAGCTAAATTAGAAGGTGAACCCAAAGACAAACATATAGGCATCCTCCTGGATATTAACCTTCATCAGGCGATGAAAGGAGACAGAGACCCACACTAGAGCACCGGACAGAAATCTCAAGGTCCAAATCAGGAGCAGAAGGAGGGGGAGCACGAGCAAGGAGCTTCCAAGTTATTTCAAGGGTGATTATAGAGATAAAATATTTTGATAAATCTTTTAACCCTTTTGCCAAACACCAGGTTTCTTTTCCTAAGGACTTTAATTTCCTAAAGGTCACCTATCATCTAATGATGCTCATGGCTCTAGGAGTGAGGCGCCCCCCAGTTTCCCTGTTCTCTTCCTGTCATTTTCTCTCTGAGTTTGACATTCTCAAGTCATCAAGATGCCCGGGCCCTTTCACGGCAGCCTTGCTATTTTCTGCCGTTTGCCTCATTTTACTTTCCTTCGGTGAGATCCTTCTGAAAGTTCAAGTTTCTTTCAAATAACACTGTGGCAGAGCTTGTCTCGCAGCGTGTCATTACCATCTCACATGCTTCTGTTACCCCGACCTCGGGAATGTCTCCTCAGCCCTGCAGAGTTTAAAAGCACCCTCATTTGCCTACCGTCCGTTCACCTTGTCAGAGAATGAGAAATAGGCCACAACTGAGGTCTAGCCTGTCTGGGGGGAACACAGAAAAAAAGTCTCCAAGATCCAGCCATGATGTTGGAGTAGGCCAAACAGCCAAGAGGGGAATACATATTATATACGTATCTTTAAAAAGAAAAAAGCAGATGTTGGGACTAGAGAGGTGGCTCAGTGGTTAAGAGCACATACTGCTCTTTTCTGTTTTGTTTTTGTCTTTATTTTTTGGAGACAGGGTTTCTCTGTGAAGCCCTGGCTGCCCTGGAACTCACAGAGATCCACCTGCCTCTGCCATCTTAGTGCTGGGATTAAAGCATGTACCACCTCGGCCCAGCCACATCCCACTCTTACAGAGGACCAGGGTTCAGTTCTCAGCACCTATATCAGGCACAGCCTCCTCTAACGCCTCTTCCAGAGGATCAGACACCCTCTTATGTCCTCAGTAAGTACTGCAAGCATGTGGTACAGAGATAAACAGGTACACATATACATGAACTTTTAAAGTAATTAATTTAAAACTGATGCCTTATGATGATGCCCTATATGGAATTATGTAGCACCTGTTTCTCTGCTAAGAAAAGAATATATAGGGCTGGAGAGATGGCTCCCCGGTTATGAGCGTGTGCAGCCTTTCCAGAGACCCCAAGTTCTGTTCCCAGCACCTGCATTGAACTGCTCACTCCTACCTGTAACTTCAGCTCCAGAGGATCTGATATCCCTGGCCTCAGTGGGCACTGCCACGCATGTGTAAACACACACACACGTATATGTAATTTAAAATACAAATAAACCTTAGAGAATACATTAAAGCACTCCGTGTGGAATTATGACTCAGATTGTTGGACATATGAGGAACACGAGGCAGTGTGTGGCCGAGGCTCCCCTTCCATTGCGAGCCCAGCAGTATGCAACTGAGCTGAATGAATCTGGAGTTCAGAAAGTTGACACAGACCACTCTGGCTCTGCGTTCATATCCTTTCCCACTTCTAACTCCTTCTGTGCCTCTGAGCAATCTTAAAGCAGTTTATTTCCATCCATGTTGGAGGTGAAGAACGGGAGCTGCCAATGAGACATGTCTGTGAAATGATTAGCTTCTCCTCAGGCTCAGCTAGAGACGGAAGCAAGCCTGCTCTCCTCTCCCCCAAGATCTCCTGAGCTACAGAGACGTGGCTGGTGTTCGGTCACTTTTGGGCTCATTATTTTTGTTAAGGAGCCATCTTTGGGGTTGGTATTGCTTTGTTCTTGGCTTCTCGGTGTTGCACGTTGAATTCAGTGCTTGTACATGCTGGGGCAAGCATGCTGCCACTGAGCTGCATCCCCAGCCTGTCTTTGAAGCTCTGCGTCTAGCCGACAGCACCCTTTGCTCAGTAGAACTTTGTCTGAGCATGCCGCTTGGGGCCTCGGCCTCAGAAGGTGTTGCTATAACATGAAAATTGGGGCTTACAGTGCGGGGAAGTTGCTGTAATCTAGAAGCCTCTTCTAACAGAGCTGTAAATTTAGATGAACAAAGGATTATCTGAATTTTGATGAATGAATTATTTATCTGAAGACCAGAGACAGGCCGCTTAGTCTGGCAGACTCTAGAAAACCCAGTGGAGCCAGCGCCTCATGACCCGCTAGGGTGGTAAATCCCCCAGCTCCATCAATGTGGTTTTTTTTCTTCATCTTCCTTGGTTCCATTTGTTTGCTTGTTGGTTGCTTGGTTGGTTGAGTAGCCCAGGCTGACCTCAGACTTACCACGTACGAGAGGCTGAGCTTGAACTTCTGACCCCCTGCCTCTACCTCCTGAATTAAGTGATTACTGGTATGTACTTCACAGCCAGCGGGGATCAAGCCTGGGGCCTTGTGCACATTAGGCAAGCATTCTGCCAACTGAACAACATCTCCAGCCTACCTCCCTAGCTTAAACTTCAGTACCTTTCCCGTCTTCTCTTGGGTGGTTCTTATTAATGGGCCATAATGCGTAGAGGATTCACGTCCCGCTCTCCGGTGGAAGGATGTCTGGGGCTCTACTCTTTAGCCACACTAAGTTCTTTCCTTTCTGTAGTCAAGGACAAGTTCTAACTGTAGCCTAGCTGGGGAAGCTGCTGTCCACACCCTCCCCTTCCAGTAACCCCACCGTTCCTTCCTCCATGACTTGGGTGACCCAGAATGATCCTCGTTCTTCACCAAGTTATCTCTAGATGCCTAAACGGGTATGACCAGTGTAGATTATGTGCTCCAACAGTCTCGCCTTTGTGCCTAACTACAGTCCCAAACACACAGCTGAAAGTCCCCAAAAACCCAGCTAACTTTGGGTTTTCCCACTGGGTTCAGCTGGGTTTCATTTCTGTTGACATGACAAAATATCCTGACAAAATGGGTTTATTTCAGCTGACAAGTCCAGGATATGATCTGTTCTTGCAGGGAAATACAGCAGCGGGAGACTGAAGCAGCTGGTTAGAGCATCTCCACAAGTCAAGAATAGGCAGAAATGAATGCGTCCTGTCCAGTTGCTTGCTTACTGTGCTCAGCTCAATCTCTCTGCTTCAGGACTCCTGCCTAGGGAATGATACTGCTCACAGTGGGCTGGGTCTTCCCATATTAATTAACTTATTAAGACAGTCTCCCACCGGCATCCCCACGGACTAACCTAATGCAGACATCACCTGGCACTCCATACACATCTTATCTTAGCAAAGAGATTTACCCATAAGCGGGCTCTCGTGGGGCCCAGGCTGGCCTCAAGCTTTCTCCCTAACCATGTGTCTTAGTTTCGTTCCTTTTCGCTGTGGTAAAGGAATACCCAACAGAAGAAACCTAAGGGAGAAAAAGGTTTAATTGGCTCGTAATTTTAGGTTATGGTCCACCATTGTGGGGAAGCCAAGGCAGAAGGAACTAGAAGCAGTTACATCCATAGTTGGGCAGAGAACAAGGAAGAAGTGAATGCTTGCTTGTGCTCAGCTCTCTTTCTACACACACACACACACACACACACACACACACACACACACACACTCCTGCCCAGGGAGTGATGCAGTCCAGAGTGGATGGCTCTTTGCATTAGTTAACATCATCAAGATAATCTCACAGGCTGACCCAATCTAGACAATCCCTCACTGAGACTGTCCCAAGTGGTTTTAGGTTGTGACAAGGTGACAGAGGTGTCACTTGGGGATAAGATTCATTCAGTCCTAAAACCAGATCCAGGTAGCTCAGTAGTCAGGGGAGCTTCCATGTTTCCACAGGCCTCTTCCCAGTGTCTGGCTTTTGCATCCAAGTTGACCACACCAAATCTGAAAGTCAGAAATCCGTATTTCTCGTGAGCTAGAACATAGGTCAGTTGATCGAGATTATCCAAAACTGCTCACTTCCCACCTCTAGGTCAGTGAATTGACACATAAATTGTAATACATTTGACTTGGCTTTGGCTTTCAAATGACAAAATGTGGGAACTTTCAAGTTGGGAGCTGGTGTTTGTGGTCTGGCTTGTTTCATCTCTGACAAGGCGCTAAGGTTGCTGGGAGAAGTCAGGAGTCCGCCCCAGGAATCCAGTCTCCAGAAAGTGCCGGTTTGGTTGCCAGTTTGGCCAGTTGGTAATGCTGAAACAGGTGTGCTAAGTTCTGTGGTTACTTGGCCATCACAGCTCTTCCCTAGACAGCCAAAGCAGCTCAGATTAGAGGCTTTGTGAATCGGGAGAGTGCAGAGCCACAATGAGGAAGACTACTGTTTCTGTCCTTCAGCGTCAGAAGAGGGAAGCTTGAAGCCAAGTGAAACTGTCACCTTTCAGGATAAAGAAATTGTTTTCTCTACTTCCTGATCTTCTAATTTCTTCCCATTGCTGTAATAAAATACAGAGGGCTAACAGGGGCCCTTGAGAAAGGGAGAAGGGGCTGTCTTGGCTTTTAGTTCCAGGCTACCTTTCATCACTGCAGAGAAGTCAAGGAAGGTGAAGCAGCTGGTCACACTGTAGCCACTGAACTTTAAATACAAAGTAGCCCTGTAAGTGCCCGCCTGTGTCTGACACTTGGTCCTGTTGGGAAGTAGCGGACCTCTAGGAGATAGAACCTCACTGGAAGAAGTATGTCACTAGTCACTGGCCCCACTTCCCGATTCTCTGTCTGTGTCTCTGTCTCTCTGTCTCTGTCTCTCTGTCTTTGTCTCTCTCTGTTTCTCTGTCTCTGTCTCTCTCTCTCTCTGTGTGTGTGTGTGTGTGTGTGTGTGTGTGTGTGTGTGTGCCTGCCAATATGTCTGTCTCCTGTACACACTTGAAAAGGAATGGATCAGCCTGCTTCCTGCCTGCCAGGTTATCCTCACACTCCTGTCATCAAGCCTCCCTGTCATGATAGACTGCCCCCCTTTCTGGGACTCTAAGACAAATAACTCTTTTCTTCCTTAGCTTGCTTGTGGTCGGGCTATTCCGTCAGAGCAACAGAAAAGTAAGAAAAGAGAAAATGAATGTGTCCATGCCCGGTGCTCAGCTAACTTTCTCTATCCTTACACACTCCACATCCAAACCTAGGAACCGGTGGCACTTACTTCTAGGCTAGATCTTCCCACATCAATTAAGGCCATCAAGACAGCCCCCACCCCACAGCAGACATAGCCACGAGCCAGTCTGATCTAGAGGATTCCTCGCTGAGACTCCCATCCCAGGGAATTCTAGGATGTGTCGAGGTGACAAAACTGACCAGCACACTCAACCATTGTATGTATTCTTTAAAAAGATAAAGGGAATACTTATTCCTAGAAATAGATTGCTGCCCTGCTGTGTCAAGAACAAACAGGGGGAGCCTAGCGATAGCGTACGGTTTGTAGGACTGGCCTTTGTACCTGGAAGTCACTACACTCTGGATGATTCTCTCTTCTGGTAGTTTAGCAACGGATGGAATAGTGAAAACTTGTTGGGCATAGTGGTACCCACCTTCAGTCCCAGCACTTAGGAGGCAGAGGCAGGCAGAAGGGAAGGGAAGGGGAGGAGAGGGGAGGGGAGGGGAGGGGAAGGAAGGGAAGGGGGAAGGGAAGGGAAGAGGGAAGGAAGGAAGGAAGGAAGGAAGGAAGGAAGGAAGGAAGGAAGGAAG
>NC_022013.1:3194160-3196054 GCF_000317375.1 Microtus ochrogaster | reverse complement strand
GAAGAGGGAAGGAAGGAAGGAAGGAAGGAAGGAAGGAAGGAAGGAAGGAAGGAAGGAAGGAAGGAAGGAAGGAAGGAAAGAAGTAGAGGGAGGGAAGGAAAGAAGGGAACTCATAAAAACACATGAAAGGATTGAAGTTGTCATAACCCACAAACAGCCCCCAGGCCCTTCATCTCCAACTGTATGAAAAAAGTACCAGCATAATGTCCAGCTGTGTGAAATTTCAACTGGATTTGAACTTGAGAAACGATTTTTCAGGTGTTTACTAGGCACCAAGCCTGAGAATATTAAATATTTCTATCAAATATTTCCTTCAGTCCTCACAGCAAACGCCATGCCGGAAGCATCACTGGTGGCCCCATTTTCACTCCTAAGGAGACAGAGTGCTTGTGTGTTCTTAGGTGAGCTTCTAGAACCAGTGAGGGTAGACCATGAATGAGCTCACACGGGCAGTTGCCGTGGTTACCTGATGAGGAACCGTTAGCATCAGAATTTGAATCCCTGTCTTTCTGACCGCACAACCTGTGCTGTTAATCGTCTCGTTGCCCTGGCCGTCTTGACCAGCAATCTATTTTATCGGCGAGCTGAAGTTAATTCATTGCCCAGACTCCTTCCTGAGCCTCCCACACTGGCTAATAAAGATCGGAGAAGTACATGCTGAGTGTATGTGGGTCCAATATCTTATTATTCTTGGTCTTCCCCCATTAAAAGTGACCAGAACGGGGGTTGGGGTGTAGCTCTGTGATATAGCACTTCCCAGTATATATGAGTCTCTGGGTTTAGCCACCACCACATAATAAAGTAATTAATGGCATGGGATCCTGAGTTTGATCACCCAAAGTCCACATCTAAAACACTGGTTGTAGTGGTCTTCACTTCTAATCCCAGCACTGGGGGAATGGAGGCCTTTGGATCCCTGGGGCTCACTGGCCGGCCAGCCTCGCCAAAGATGAGAGAAAGTGATGGCGAGAGCAGCCAAGGGAGACATCCAGGGTTGGCTCCTGGACCCACACACATGTACACATAACCACACACTTACATCATAGAAGAGAGTGATGCTGACCAAGCCCGGGAATGGTTAGAGGAATCTTCGTTAACTAACTTAGTTAGGACTTAAGACAATTCTTTTTCCTTTCAAAACAGAGGAAACATACCTCGGCGACCGTGTCAGGGTGTCCCAGTCCTTTCATGAATAAAATGTGTGCTCCTTTGTCTGTTCTTCCTCGTCATTTTAATTCAGATAGTGAGATCTTTCAGTTTTAGAAACACTCACCATTGGAGCTGGAGCTGTAGCCGTGGAGATGTGCACCATCTAGAGTGTCCCTGTTAGACGCTGGTCTTCTGAAGGGCAGACTTAAGCCCATACAACATGGCCAGTTTTCCCTGGAAGAGTTAAGCCTTAGCACCGAATGTTTTCTTTTGCCCCATTTTCGCACGAGTGTCTGTGTGTATGTATGTGCACACATATGTTTACGGGCGTGTGCACCCGTGAGTTTGTGCTGAGGCTGGAGGAGGACAGCGGGTGTCCTGCACTGTCACAGGAAGTCTTATTCGCTTGAGACGGGGTCTCTCACTGAACCTGGAGCTAGGCTGGGGCCATCCAGCACCTTTCTCCATCACACACAGCTGGGGTTGCAGGAATGTGTGACCTCACCCAGATTCTTATCTGAGGGTTCAGACTCAGGTCCTCTTACTCACAGGGCAAGGGCTGTTACCCAGTAGGTCTTCTCCCCGTCCTTGAATGCCTTCTTGTCTTGTGTTTCTCCCTTCTGTGGTAAAGAATTCTATAAGGGGGCCAGGCGGTGGTGGTGCACGCCTTTAATCCCAACACTCGGGAGGCAGAGGCAGGCGGATCTCTGTGAGTTCGAGACCAGCCTGGTCTACAAGAGCTAGT
>NC_022013.1:3190072-3194060 GCF_000317375.1 Microtus ochrogaster | reverse complement strand
CCAGGACAGGCTCCAAAACCACAGAGAAACCCTGTCTCGAAAAACCAAAAAAAAAAAAAAAAAAAAAAAAAAGAATTCTATAAGGATGGAGTGGAAATAATATGAAATCCTCAGAAAGAAAGAAGAGAGGGGAGTCAGAGAAAGCCTGGGGGGAGGGGCAGAGGGAGAGAGATGGGGGAGGACCACATATAGACACAGTGGCGGATCAGTAGAGAAAGCAAGTTGGTACAGATGAGGTGTGTGTCGAGACTGTTAGTAGGCAGAAGCCTTTGGTGAGTTTTCTCTACCTGGATTGTTGCCACCCAACCCTTAGATGTACTCTGTGCCCTTCATACATGTGCTTCACTGTGCCCTCACAGGTACTGAGTACACAGGAAGCAAGAGGAAAACTCCTTACTGACAGCCGACAGAAAACTGTCACTTCAGTATTTCAAAGGCAAGCGTCAGTTCCTGTCGTCTTAATTGGTGTGACAAGAAAACTTGTTGCCAAGAAATAGTGAGGTAGCCAGGCAGTGGTGGCACACACCTGTAATCCCAGCACTCAGGAGGCAGAGGCAGATGGATCTCTGTGAGTTTGAGGCCAGCCTGGTCTACACAGGGAATTCCAAGACAGCCGGGAAGACACAGAGAAACAGTCACGAAGAGGAAAACAAGAAAAAGATAGAAATGATGTCGTGTTTGCTTGTGGTGTAATCATACTGGAAGTTAGTGAGTGAGGCTTGGGAGAATCAGGCCCAAGTGTTCCTTATTTCACCTGTGTGTGTACATGGTGTGTGTGTACACACGCGTGTGTTCATATCTATGGGTGCAGGTACATGAATGCCACAGTCTGCATGTAGAAGTCAGACAAAAACCTCAGCTGTCCATCCTTTCCTCCAACCTTGTTTGAGATAAGGTCACTATTGTTCACCATTGCATAATCCCAACTAGCTGGCCTTCAGGATCAAAGGAGCCTCCCTTCTCTGCCTCCAAACTCACTGTAGGAGCCTGGGATTACGAAGTGTGCTGCAGCATCCAGTTTCGTGTGTGCTTTGGGGATCTAAATTCAGGTTCTGATGCTTGTACTGCAAGCACTGAGCCCTCTCCCCAGCCTCCCCCCCCCCCGACGTGTTTCTCTGTACTGAGATGCTCTGGTGCCAATAGTGCTCAATTGTTGGTGCAAATGATTATTCAGATATAATTAAGGTTAGGTCACATTCAAGTCCATCAAGCAATGGCCTCTAATCCCTTAATAGTAGGTGCAGATGGGTTGATCTAAAGGAGATAACCCATCTCCCAAAGATTCTCTGTTTAAATGGATAGGCGTTTGCTGCCTCCATTTCTTCCAAACCTGTTTTTGATGATGTAGAGTGGAGGAGGGCATCAGCACTTCTTGGCAGACACTCATTTTCAGAGGTCAAGAAATACTGTGGCTTCAACAGCTCTGGTTAAACCTGCCAAGACCCTGTCTGTATCTGCTGGCGTTTTCTTCTCAAAGTTGAAAAGAGAGGGGCTGCCTGATGCTATCCTGTGTCCCCAGCTGTTAGTGGATTGATTGTTAGGGTCGGATCTGGGCCTTGGCAGCCCCGACATGCCAAGTAGGTGCAGCCATTTTTCCTCAGTGGGTCAATTAGAGGGACCAGGGATAGTGGAGTGCAGAATTACTTGTGACCGCACTGGGGAGAGAACAAATAAGGGGGATCTCGTACTCCCACATCATCTTTGGGGTCCCGGCACGGGGCTCAGGTTAAACAGAGGACAGGAGATTTCATCACTAAGCGGTCCTGGTCCAGGTGTGATTCAGTCGTCACTGATACATCCCTGTCTCAGATCCAGTCTGCCCTGCAGTGTTGTCTGACGAGTCAGACTGGGTGAAATCTCTTCCCTGGAGACAAGTTCCTCCCTGACTGACACCAGGTTCCGGCCTTTCCCTTCTTTCTGCTTGAGACTGAAGCGAAATTCCAGTTCCATGGGACTCAGTGTTTCAATATCTGATGGCCAAAGGGAGGGGCTGTAATGCCTGACATCTTTAGAATATCTTCATTACTGCCTGGATAGTTACATTTCTTGGGGGAAGAGCCTGGGTATTTCTGAATGTGCATGCACAAGGAACCCCAACATCCTCCAGCCTACCCCACTCCCCGCAGGCACGGGCTGTGTGCCTCTGGAGCTCTTTCAGACTTGGCGTCTGCACGTGAGAGAGAAAACCAGGATTAGATCCACCCGGCAGCAGCCATGCACAGCACTGTACCCCTACACCTGATATACACAGAGTCTGTGTCCCTGACCCTTGGTGTCAATCGCTTTGTCCCAGCGACTCCCTGCCGCTGTGGGCTCGCTAAGGACCTTTAGCTTGTTTCTGCTGCCATCTACTGTCCGTCTCGGGAAAGTCAAGGTTTGCCAGCCGGGGAGAGAAGTGGGAAATCGCAGCCTTTGCAACTTCTGCTCCCACAGAGGGAAAAACAAAACCTGCCAGCTGGTGGTGTCCCCAGTGAAAACTCTGTCATAAAACCTGTGTTTACTGACCTCCCAGGTTCCAAAGCAGTTCCATTTGAACTGTAATCAAGTGACCTTTCTGCCCCTGGGTCCCAGAGTCCCTGAAAGGGCCCGTTGTTCCCTGCCTGAGTGAAGAAAACTTCTGTTTAGTTAAGCAAGTGTTTTTGCGGTTATGTCTCCAGCTAAGGGACAGAAGGACAGCTGTTGGGTCTTGAGCTTATTGCTGGTTTTGTTTCATACTCGCACTCTCTCTTCCCCAGAGTCCCACCTCGTCTTTACTTTCATATCAGCAAGGGAGCGGGGAACAAGGCAAGCCACTCCACAGGGCCTTGCATTTCCTGTGCTGTACCTGCATCTCTGCAAATCCTGCTATAAGCCCCTTCTTTCTGTCCCAAGCCACCAACCCGAGAGCTAAGCCCCTCACATTATGTCAGAGGCGCCCACAGAAACTGACCGTTGGACCTGGGAGACAGTTGTGATGCCATGTTCATGTGATGTGTTTTCCTGTCTTACAGCTGTTTGTTGGGCTGGGATTTCCCTATGAGGGTCCAGCTCCCCTGGAGGCCATCGCAAATGGCTGTGCTTTCCTGAACCCCAAGTTCAACCCTCCCAAGAGCAGCAAAAACACAGACTTCTTCATTGGCAAGCCGACCCTGAGAGAGGTAAGCATCAGAAGCGTTCCTCTTTCTTCTATGTGTTTGTGTTTATGTGTATGGATGGGTGGCCTGTGTGTGCGCATGTGCAGGCATATTTTTAGAGGCCAGAGGGTGAAGTGTGGGGTCTTCCTCCATCACTCATCACTATATTCACTGAGGCAGAGTCTTTCAGTGAACTCAGAGCTCACTGATGTGAGTACTCCAGCTTGCCCTGGGGTCTCCTGCCTCCACCTCTTAGGCTCTGTGATTAAAAACCAGCTGCTATGCCCACCCTGTGCTGAGGACCCGTGCGCAGGCCCTCGCCTTTGTACAGCAGGTTCCTGTCTGCTGAGCCAACTTTCCAGCCCCTACCCCAATTCTCTTTTCAGTGACCATGGTGGGTGTTCTTTCTAGTCTTCTCATCATGGCTGACAGCTGGGATGGAGGAGGCCCCTGGGAACATTCACTGGCCTCTCCATTGCGTGTGGCGATGGTAAAGAAGAAATGCTGGCCAGTGACTCTTCACAGAGAACGTCAGCCGCAGAGTGGGGGAGATGGACTAGTCAATAAAGCGCTTGCCCTGCACATTAAATCCCCAGAACTCTGTAAAGAGCTAGGCATGGTAGCAGGCTCCTAGAACCCCAGAACCGAGGAAGCAGAGACAAGTGAGTCCCTGGGCTTCGCTGGCCAGCCAACCTAGTTTTCTTGGCCGATCCCAAACTGATGAGAGACTATGTCTCAAGAAAACAAGGTAGGCAGTGCCGGAACAACAGCCAAGGTTGGCCTGTGACCTCTATAGGTTTGAGCGAGCATTTACACACACACACACACACAGAGAGAGAGAGAGAGAGAGAGAGAGAGAGAGAGAGAGAGAGAGA
>NC_022013.1:3189149-3189972 GCF_000317375.1 Microtus ochrogaster | reverse complement strand
GAGAGAGGAGAGAGAGAGAGAGAACATCAGAGTTAAGACAGCGTAGTTGATGAGCGGGATATTCCTGAGATTTCAGCCCACCCTCAGCAGGCTGTCAAGCCATCCCCGCATAGCAAGAGCCTCTCACAGGAGCCTTGGCGCATTTGCCTTTGCAGATGCTCTTGAAACCTGCAGTGGGGTGATGAATCACCACGGAGCATTGCTGGGGTTCATTCGGGGCCATAAACAGAAGTCATTACAGCTCCGTGTGGGTGATCAGTGTGCCAAAGGTGGGATGATTCTGTATCTGGGCAGACACAGGTGTGTGCAGGAAACCATGAGATTGGCTTCTGTGTTATTTCTGGGCAGTTAGTGGCTCCCCTGGCTGCTCATGCATGGGGACATTAACACGGAATCCCTCGGGGCCTTTGGCTGGAGAGTTAGGGCTGGAAAGGCCTAGTGTGACAGAGCAGCTGCTGTTTCTAGAACATTCGTTTTCAGTTCTGTTGCTTTTTTAACCCTTTGGGACACTTCCTAGACTTGCCTTCCAAGCAGTGCATCAAATGCGTTTCTCCCCTCCCCTCCCTCCGTTGGAGTCTTTATGAGATGACTATTTAGATACGGTGTCCTTTTTTGTTTGTTTTTGCTTTTAGAGACAGGGTCTCTCTGTGTAGCATTGGCTATCCTGGAACTTGCTCTGTAGACCAGGCTGGCCTCCAACTCACAGAGATCCACCTGCCTCTGCCTCCCAAGTGCTGGGATTACAGGCATGTACCACCACCACCCAATACTTTACCTATTTTTAAATGGGGGTTTGTTGATTTTTTTTTTTTTTTTTTTTTTT
>NC_022013.1:3173761-3189049 GCF_000317375.1 Microtus ochrogaster | reverse complement strand
TTTTTTTGCTTTTGAGCGGTAGAAGTTCCTTAGATAGTTAGGATATTAACCCTTTATCAGACATAATTTGCAAAGATTTTCTCTTATCTTATTTGTTGGTTATTTCTCTTGATGTGTAAAACCTTTAAAGGTTGAAGCTGTGGAAATAGCTTCAGTGGGTAATGTGCTTGCCACACAAGCAGGATGACCTGCATTCAGACCCTAGAACACATGTTTGAAAACAAAGCAAACAAACATACCTAGGCACAGTAGCACTCACCTGTAATCCTAGAACTGTGGGGAAGGAGACAGGGGATCCCTGGGGCTTGCTAGTCAGACAACCAAGCTTGTCCAATTTGTCCCAGGCTAGGAAGAGACCCTGTTCCAAAGAAAAAGAGGGATGGCTCAGGAGGAATAATCTGAGATTGATCTTTGGTTTCCACATGGGCATGCATGCACACACATGTATATATGCACACATGCACACACGTACACATGTGCACGAGCACACATCCACCCAAAGAGGGCGCTCCCGAACACATCCTAACCCATGCCCAGGGAATGACGTCACATGACAGTGCTCACATCAGCCAATACTGAGGAAGTGTCCCTTGTCCTCTGCCACTTGCCATCATCTAACCGTGTGATCGTGCTGAAGTTGGGGAGACACTCATCCTCTGTCGCGTAAGGAGAGAAGAGACCTTGAAGCACCCGCAAGGGAATATTCTGTCAGTCCTTAAATGAGACCATGAGAGGAAGTATGGAGTCCTGTCATCAGTGGTTCCACATGTGGCCTCATCCAGACAACTCCATAAACCCAGTGTTCCCACAGGAGGCCAAGGTGCCAAAGGGAGTGGACAGAAGCTGAGCCTATCCACGCAATAGCCTATGGTACTCACTGCCATCCTGGGGGAGTTTGGCAGAGAGTTCTCCATTTTCTAGTAGCTTCATATCTGATGTAGGAGCATGAGAAGGCAACGGCACCATCATACAATGTAGAGATAGCCAGAGTCAGGGTAGGGATGTGGCCTGGTTGGTAGAGCACTTGCCTGGCTCAGAAGCCTTGGGTTTCATCCCCAGCGCTGCACAAAATAGGTGTGGTGGCTCACACCTGTAATACCTGCACTTTGGAAGCGGAAGCAGGAGAGTAAGAAGTTCAAAGTCAGTATCAGCTATATAGCAAGTTCAAGGCCAACCTGAAATACACGAGACCGAAATAAGTGGATGAAAGGGGAGTTACCTTGGAGTTGTACAAAGGCGGAATTTCAGTGTTAGCGGAGAGGGATTGGGGTGGCCTTTAAATAGAAAGGAGGGAACTTCTAGAGGGGATGATGAACAATGGAGAGCCAAGGCTTGTCGGCCTCGTGCAGGAGAAGGACATCTAACAGCTCTGAGAGGGAGTGGTGACCTTGATCTCGTGGCATAAAGAGCCATGTGCCCTGCTTTTACAGCTCTCAAAAGCCCGCACATCTCCTTAACCAAAGATGCTTCTAATTGGGAAAGAGCTGCCAACAAGTCTACAGAGTTCTACATCCGAAACCTCTAGAACAGCAGTTTTCAGCCTATGGGTCTCGACCCCCAAGGGTGCATACCCTGCATATCAGACATTTACATTCTGATTTGTAACAGTAGCAAAATTACAGTTATGAAGTAGCAATGAAATCGTCTTATGGTTGGGGGTCTTCCCCGCGTGAGTGGCATTAAAGGGTCACAGCATTAGGAATGCTGGAAACCACAGATCTAGAAGGAACTGGGGAGATGCTCAGTGGTTAAAGCACTTGCTGCTCTTGCAGAAGACTGGAGTCAGTTCCCAGTGCCTACATCTAGCAAATAAGGTTTCCATGACTCTGGGCCTGCAAACCCCTCCGGTTCTAGGGGATTCATGCCCTCTCTAGCCTCTTTGGGTACCAAGCATGTACCCAATACACACACACATATATATGCAGGTACTGACACAACACAACTGATAGACAGACAGACAGACAGAGAGATTAATTCAAGCATGGTGGCATATGCTACCAGCCTGGGGAGGCAGACAGAATCCCTTGACCTTACTGGCCAAGGAATTGGCAAGCTCCAGGTTCATTGAGAAATTCTGTCTCCAAAAGAAACGGTGAAGAATAAGCAAGAAAGCGCTCTCTCTCTCTCTCTCTCTCTCTCTCTCTCTCTCTCTCTCTCTCTCTCTCTCTCTCACACACACACACACACACTCTCTCACACACTCACACACACTCACTCACACACACACACACACACACACACACACACACACACACACAAACACTCACACACACATACCCTTAGAAATGATCTCTCTTACCTCAGCAAATGGAAAAGTTTTAAGCCAAAGTCACATACTGTCTCTGTGTCCCTTAAGACACTTTCTGTTGAATGACCCTTCCGACACAAACACTGATTAAGGTCAGTTATCTCTATTTCTCTTTGCCTTCACTTGAAGGAAAGGGGAAAAACTGAGATCTCTAAATTTGAGTTTAGCTTTGTTTTTATTTTTGCATCAGACCAAATTTTCAGAGTGCATTGTCTCTTCAGAGCTGGGAAGAAAGACTCCAGATTGCCTTGAGGAGGGGAGTTGCTTCATTGTACTTTATTATAAATTAGATTTTTATCTTTATATTGGGGAACATATTAATAGGTTACTGTAAAGAGAGCGTGGAATCTCCTTGCAGGCTCTACAGAGGTTCTGAAGTCACCTCTCATATTTCCCATGATGCTGCTTGTCCGGAGGATGCTCAGTAAACCTACTGACAGATATACACTCAAGAGGCTGAAATCAGCGGTCCTCAATAAATTAACAAGGAGGAACACAGAGTTCTGAGAGGGCTTAATGAATCAAAAAGGCCTCACTCGTAAAATTAAGTAACCCTCAGCAAATGCAAACGAATCAAACAGTAATGGCTCGCCATCCGCATCGTGTGTTTGCTAAGCGCCTGGAGCAGTCTTGTCAATAAGCAGGGGCCTTGAAAGAGGGGAGGGGAGGAGAGGGCTGAGCCGAGCCTGCACCACCATGTAGATGACTCAGTGGTGACATTGCTGGTAGTAGAAATCTTTGCAGTAGATGGACTAATTAGCTTGTCCTCTAGGCCACAAAGTGGAAATGATCTGACAGTCTGCCCATCCTCTCAAAAGGTCTAACATGGCAGAAACGCAGCCCTGCGATGGAGAGATATACATATATGTGTAAATTTTAAGAGTGGTTTTGAGGCTTTGTTCATTTTTTTTTTTCTTAAGAATTTGGTGGTGTTCTCAGTTTGGTGGTTTGCTCAAAGACACTGAACTGGAACTGGGGATACAGCTCGGTTGATGTAAAAGGCTTGGAGGACTTGATTCCAGCCTCAGAAGAGAAATAAAAAGCTGGGTGTGGCTGTGAGCCTGTAATTCCAGTGCTAGAGGCAGCGACAAGTGGATCCCTGGGCTCTTTGGCCAACCAGCCCAGGTTGATTCGGGAATGACACCCAAGATTGACTTCTGGCCTCCACACTCACGTGCACACGCATACGTACAAACACACACAAGCACGTCCCCATAAAGCCGTTCAGTTGCTCAAGGGTCTAGATTTGAATTTGGCTTTGCTGTTTTCTAGTTATGTAGACTCCAAGAACCTTGGGATCCTTGTGATATATAGGAAGCCTAATAAATAATATATGGATTGGGGATTAGCTCAATGTCTGGCCCAACCAAAGACTTTGTGAATTGGTATCGAATCCAACTATTTTATACAGAGTTTTTTTTTTTTTTTAGTTAGCAAATAAGGTTTCCATGACTCTGGGCCTGCAAACTCCTCAGCACTGACCACAGAGCCTGAGAAACGAGGCGGGGGTCGGGGGGGGGGGCTGTGACAGGAGAGGGGGCTTGCCAAGAAAGGCTGCAGCCTCGGGACTGCAAGGTCTTCAAATTTCCTGGAGACTTTCCCAGAGGCTTGTGCTCCTAGCTTCCTGCCCCAAACTGGACTGGCAGAGGCTGGTGTGATGAGGTTCCAAGGGCAGTGGCAAAGAGATGGCAGGTGCTAATTAGCCTCGTAGTTCTCAAGTGTCTATGTGCTTGTGGAAATAGAGAGAAAGGGAAAAACAAGAAAGAGAGGCAGGCTGGCCTCAGAAGCCAAAGCCATAGCACTAGCATCAGCAATAGCAGCTCCTGCGATGAACAGGTTAAGATGCATTTCCCAGCTGCAGAGATTGGGCAGTGGGTGAGTGCCCTTGCTGAACAGGAACTGTCTCCGGCTTTGGGTCCTGAGCACCAACATACAAGCCGAGCATTGCCTCCAGCACCTGCACCAGCTGTGCTGGGTGGTGGGGAACAGAAATCCCTGGGGCTTGCTGGCCTCCCAGCCTAGCTAAAACCAGTGAGCACAGGTTCAGTATGAGACATGTCTCACACGAATAAGGCAGAGAGTAGAGTGGCACAGCCAGGCATCCAGTGTCTTCCCCTGGCCTTGGTACACACACAAGGGCATGCTCCTGCATATACATTGCCCACACGGTTACATTCAGTAAATGAGTGACTGAGGGAACAAGTTAGTAAATTAATAAAGAATAAATAGAACGTATTTCCTCTCCAGAAATGAGATTTGCAAGTAATAGAACTTACCTTTGTAGATCATTTTTTTACATTTTTACATTTTTTTACATTTATAATATATATAATATATATAAAAGAAATATGTAAAAAACTATGTCTAGGAAAATAATATGCCTATTATTTTGTTCAGTATTATGTACCAGGAATTACAGAAGATGGGATGTCTGGTTCCACGTTACAAGTGAACAGTTGTATTTAAAGATATAAAATATTCATCTGTACACTGCCAGCCTTATTTTCTTATGTTTGCCGTTATGAAAAGGGAGCTGAGTATAATCCGTGTGCACAACACACACATTTATAGAGCTGTGGGTAATGTGGCATCTAGCCATGGAGGCATGTTTTACTGGAGGGTAGTACCCAGGGGAACGCTGATGTTGCTGTGACGTTTTTCTGAAATGGTGACTGCTGATGGATGAAGTCTCGAATAAACCAGTAGAAGGCACAGGAGTGTCTGCCCAGCCTGCCCAGCATGCAGGAGGCCTGGGCCCCTTCCCAGCACCGGACAAACCAGGCTTGTCATTCATCCCGCACTCTAGAGGTGGAGGTAGAAAGATCAGAAGGTCAAGGTCACCTTCATTTACCTAATGAGTCAGAAGCTGCAGCCAGGACTGCATAAGATTTCATCTTAAAGAGAAAAGGCATTTCTTGCTATATATAACGTACACTAATATTACAGTCCTGGACAATTCAACGTGCACACAGACGGCCTCTAAGAATTCTCTTCCCTGAATTCACATGAAATCCCAGCAAGGCATATGACCTAGATGGTAAAGAAGATGCTTAATGTATTCAGGGGCCCTATGTTCAGTCTCAACAGAGAGCAAATAAATGATAACCAAACAAACAAGAAAATACAAGTTCCTTGGGGGATGGCAAGTCCTCCTTGTGTACAATGTCTTGATGCCATTGCCATGTGTCCCTGGTTCTCACCTGAAATTTTTCCACAAACGTGTAAAAGGTTCTTGTTTACCCACTGCCTTAAAGAGGTAGAAGACCCCAGGAGGAAGCCAGGCACTCTACCAACTCCCCAGCCTCCTTTAGCCACGCGTTTTTTTTTTTTTTCATTTTTATTCTTTAAGGAGGAGAGTCCATGTCCACACTACACTTGTGGAGGTTAGGGAACAACTTGTGTGATCGGTCCTCTCCTGCCATGTGAGGATGAAACTTGAGCCATCATCAGTCCAGACCCCAAGTGCCCCTTCCTACAGAGCTTCTCAGCTGTCCTGGCTACTTGACTCTTAAAACCATTAGGAAGGAGACTCACTCCTTCCTTTTCTGATTCTAAACTGCCTTTCCGAATTTTGTTTTCTGGAGCTGGAGAGATTGCTCAGTGGTTAGGAACACATGCTGCTCTTCCTCCTGACACCCATGTCAAGCAGCTCGTAACTGACTGCCTGTAATTGTGGCTCCAGCGGCTCTCAAAACCGTTCCTGGTTTCTGTATCTGTCTGCACATGTGCACATGTACACATAGATGCCCATACATTTTAAAGTCAGTGACCCTCATGTTCTGGTGTTGCTATGATTACTTCTGAAACCATCTGAAAACTCCTGAGTTCTCCAGTGGCACAGTTTCCCCGCCATCACCCCATGTGCACTGTTCCTCGTGCCCGTGTGCTTTTCCAGCAGCAGGTTTGTCTGTTACTGGGTTTAACTGTATAGTCCCAGGCTGGCTGCAGATTTGTGGTTCCTATGCATACCTGCCAATTAAAGAAATCACAGGCATCCCTGGCTATGGCTTTGGTCTTTCTTTTGGTGTGTATGTGTGTGTGTGGGGGGGGGTGCTTTGGTCCTTATTGTGATTTTCTGTGAATACCTGTCCATCCTAGCCCAGAGAATAGATACTAAATTTATGGAGGTAATTTTGGCTGAGAACAAGTAGTCCTTAAGAGCCCAGGATAACTACAGAGGAGCGTTAGCTGCTTTTCTTATTTATGTGACACATGAACTAACAAACAGCAGCGTAGGAAGAGATACTTTGGCTCACAGTTTGAGGGTACAGTCCATCATGGCAGGGAAGGCATGGCGGCAGGAACATGCAGCAGCTGGTCACGTGGCATCCACGGTCAGGAAGCAGAAAGATGGATGCTGTGCTCAGCTCACTTTCTCCTTTTTATTCAGTCTACCGCCTTGACCCATAGAACGGTGCTGTCCACATTTGGGGGGCTCATCCTTAATCAGCAAGATTTAACCCCCTTACAGACTCCTTATGTCTGGAGGTTGGATCCTGTCAGGCTGACGAGCCCTATCAACCACCACAGAGGCTACAGGCCCTTGCTTAGTGACAGAGCACCCCTCCTGTACACAGACCCAAATTCAACCCAGCACCACCTGTAGGAGCCTCTTTGCTATGACATTGTTTTATTTCCAGTGAGCTTCAAAAGTTCCACCCATCACTATTTTTTTTTTATCTGCCTGTTTGTGGGTTAGAAGGTTTTGATTGCTACAGGAAGAACGGAAACGCCTTATCTCCTGTCTGAGTTCAGCTCGACTCGTGAAGACAGCGTTTTGTCTAGCCCGGAGCTTTATCTGAGCAGTCCTGCAGATGTGAAACTAAGATGCAGCATGTCCTCTGTCTTTCAGCTGACGTCTCAGCACCCGTACGCAGAAGTCTTCATCGGCCGCCCACACGTCTGGACCGTGGATCTCAGCAATCGAGAAGAAGTGGAGGATGCTGTGAAAGCCATCTTAAACCAGAAGGTTGCTGCTTTGCTTTGCTTTTATTTTCTCCCTGCCTTTGTTAGACCCGTAACCTAGAACTCGTGAAGAATGTTGCAGTCTCTTGCTTTCAGTAAGCAGAGCTTGCCTCCTGAATCGGACTCAGACCATAGTCTAG
Source organism: Microtus ochrogaster (assembly GCF_000317375.1). NCBI lineage: Eukaryota > Metazoa > Chordata > Mammalia > Rodentia > Cricetidae > Microtus > Microtus ochrogaster. Next base: position 3,181,636 of record NC_022013.1, on the reverse strand, counting down.
CCATAGCATCTGGCCTGAGGATCTCAAGGGGGCTCTGTGAGACTCGAAACAGCTGGTGGCAGATGTGGGTTTGGGTCTTATTGACCCTGCTGGTGGGCCTTCTGGGTTCCTGGGTTCTAGGCATGAAGGGCTTGACTTGACTCGTACTTACTCATATGATCTAAGAATGTCCTTGGAGAGATTTGCAAAACTAGGCTGCTTATGTTACCTTATACAAAGGGTAAAGTTTATAAAATTATTTTTGTTTTGTTGTTGGTGGTGGTGGTAGGTTGTATATGTGTGTTTGCACATGTTCCTATGGACACGGGGGCTTACACATGTGCTTTTTGACGCTCCACTTCCTTATTTTTCTTGAGGCATGGTCTTTCACTAAGCCTAAAGCTCATTTATTTGGCCTTGCAGGCTGGCCAGTAAGCCCCAGGGATCCACCTGTCTCCACCCCCAGCACCAAGATTATAGACATGCCCTTCCCACCCAGTTTTCACATGTGTGCTTCAGATCTGAACTCAGTCCTCAGGTCTACACAGGAAGCAGCTGAGCCATCTTCCCAGTCCTGTAGTTTTCTACAGTGTTTGCTGTTTATCTTTTCTACCTGAGCATTAGGTAGGATCTTTTTGACGTCACCATTCTACATCTTTCTGATCAATCCAGTAGGAACTGGTCAAGCACCTGTTATATACAGGGCCCCCTATAAGCTGTTCTAGGAAGGTAAGAGATGTTCACCTCCATCCTAGATGAGGCTGGCCACCCCGAGGGAAGTCTACCTCCTGGAGGACTTTAGTTTGCCCGGAACTCTAGCACCTTTCCCTTGGTTATTACCTGTTGGTCTATGTGTGCTGTGAGCAGATGGGTAAGGGCCGGCTCAAGAAGAAGCTCCTGAAGGTGGTTCTTTGTCCTGTCACCAACAACGCTGTTGGGCTCCATCTAGACGGACAGCTGGTGACTCCTCTCACATGAGATCTCCACTTCCCTTGCGTGTGGCCTGGAGACACTGCTGTCCGTGTGTCAGTTGATGCGGTGTAGCCCAGTGCCACCCCTCCTGTCTCCCCCTCAGATGTCCTAGCAGCCATCAGAATGTTTTCCTCGCTGCATGACCTTCTAGGGGTTTCCTGTCCTCCCCAGATAGTGTAAGCCCCTGTATAGAAACCACAAGCTTTTGTGATACTGCACATCCCGCTGTACCTTGTCTACCAGCTCCCAGTCCTGAGCTTTGTCTTTTCATGCCTTAGTTCACACTCTGGCTTAGGGATGCAGCTCAGTTGAAAGAATACTTGTCTAGCATGCACAAAGTGCTGGGATCCATCCCCAGTACCAAATAACCCAGAAATGGTAGCACATGTCTGATTCCTGCACCCAAGAGGTAGAGATGAGAGGATCAGAGTTCAAGGTCACTCGCCCACACAGTAAGGCCACCAACCTATGCTATATTAGACCTTGTCTCAAAGAAAAAAAAATCTCAGCCCTCCCGGGGCCACTAGCTGAGTTCCTTGATTGTAGCACTTGGTCCCCTTGCTTTTGCAGCAGGAGTTCTTCAGATACATTCTCACCTCATCTACTACAGACCAGTCATTTCTCCCTGCCTTCCCCAGAGCAGTGAGCACATGTTCATTCTGCAGATGTTGGCTAAATTCCCTGCCCTCAGTGCAGTCTGCCTAGCCCTGAGAGGCTGCTGAACCACAGCCATTGTCTGCACTCCCTACTGTCTACCTGCTAGCACGTGATAACGTCCACCCTTTTGAAGGCATGCTGTGTACTTTGCACTAACCAGGCAGTTTCCCACCATGTACCTCACCTCAGCTTAACAGAAACGGGTTTTCCTCCTTGCTGCTCTTTCACACATCGGGTACCTGCCATTTAGGGAAGGTAGATTGTTCAGGGTCTAAAGAAGAACACAGCAAGGCCTGAGCGCTGTCTGTCCAGTTCCAGGTGTGCAGCTCTAACACCTGCCAGGGCTCCCACTCAGGGGTGGGCATCTGTGTGAGTCAGTGGAGAGTCAGTAAGTGCCTCGTGTCCCGTGTCGCCTTTCATGGTGCCCTGTTGTTTCTGCAGGTTGAGCCGTATATGCCGTATGAGTTCACGTGTGAAGGGATGCTTCAGAGAATCAACGCGTTCATAGAAAAGCAGGTAAGGCCTATCAGAAGTCTGTCTGTCCTTTCTGTGAAGTCTGTCTGTCCTTTCTGTGTTCCACTTCCTCTTTCCCAGCTCTCACCTGGAGCCCTTCTCTGGCTATTTGCCTGCTTTGGAAAACGCCCAGCGGCTCCATGATGACTTATTGTCGTTTTTTAATGTTTCACTGACATTCACGGTCTCCCCAGGGAGCTAGTCTTCCTTGGAGTATTGACAATGAAAGGTCATACGGACACTTAGAATAAGGCAATAAGGCGTTCGAGTGGTCAAGACGGGGTCCTCCCTGAGCAGCCTGTACCCTGAGTTTCAGAACGTCACGAGCACTTGAGAAGGGTGAAGAACAGACAAGCGGCTCTCTGTCCACCCTTGATTTCTAACTCCTCATCCCTAATCCCCCCCTTAAAATAAAAGCAAGGATTAGGGTCTGGAAAGATAGCCTAGTCAGTGAAGCGCTTGCCTTACAAGTGTGAGGATCTGAATTGATTCCCAGAAACTACATTTTAAAAGCCATGCATGAATTATAATTATAATCGCAATGCAAGGGGAGTGGAGACAGACAAACCCCTGGGGTTCGCTGGCCAGCCAGCCTATCGGAGTTGAGATGTTTCAGACCAGTGAGAGACTGTCTTAAAAACAAGCAGAGCATGAGTAATGGCCTCTGACCTTGCCCTCTGACCTCCATATTCATGTGTGTATGTATCCATACACACATGAGTACTCATACATGCAGGAATCAAATCTACATTTTTGAAGCATTTCCTTAAGAGAATAAATGCAGCAACTCTAAACATGTTAGGACTCTTGAGCGGTTTTTGAACTGGGTCTCCTTCAAAAGGATCCTTCTGTGAAACCCAGGCATGTGCTCTCAGAGGTGGAGGAGGCAACTGCCATTGCAATCCTTTATGATGTTTTAATTTCTTGGACTTCAGAAGCAACATGGACCCAGAAATAGACAAAAGCCAGACCCCCTGTGGGTAAGGGAATCTGAACTTCTTACCCAGTCCAGACACAGGGGGTCTTCTTTATAGGGCAAAACAATGTTTAAGGGTGAACAAGGAACCTTTGCACAATGGGGATAAGAGCAGTTGAGCTGAAAATAGGAAGAGAAGGGGAGAAACATAAATGTAGGCTACCAGCCCAGAGGCCTTTCGAAGGGGAAGCTGGGCCTCTGGGACATGGTCTTTGGAGCAGAGCATCTCATCAGTTGGGCTGTGGAGGATGAGGCAGGTAACCTGAGATGGGCGAGTTGACATGCATGTGTGTGTACAGGTGCCTGTGCACATTTGCAAGTGTGCATGCTCATGTATATGTGAGCATGCATGCATACTTATATATGCAGGTGCACACGGCATGTGCACACATACGTGTAGAAGGCAAAGGACCACCTCAGGTGTCATTCCTTAGGTTCTGATCCATATGTGTCCATATCCCTGCTGCTGGGATTGTCAGCACTGACTGGCAAGTCCGGCTTTTCCCTTGAACTTGGGTCCTCGTGCTTGCACAACAGACGTTTTAGCAACTGAATCATCACCCAGGTCCAGCCTCCTGGGTCCAACTCCCGGTACCATGAGTTTTTGTTTCTAGGAATTGAATATTTGTTACTTATGCTCTCTGTGCCTTAGAAAAGAAGTAAAAAGAAAAATGCTCCTGAGAGCATTGCATGAGCAGTACCCAGGAAGTGCTGAGAGTAAGGTCTGACCCCGTGCTGAGGGAGAGCAGGCTAACCAGCATTGTTTAACATGCCGTGCTCTATGTGGTGTCTCGTGATATAATGATGCACACGGGGAGCCCAGCGTTTGTCATTGTCCTATTCATCACAGGACATAGAAAGAACCAAACTGTCATAGCCCTGGACCAGCTGTACCAGTGTGCGCTCACCCATGCGTGCACCACCTCCAAGGGATGGTTTCCATATTAATCAGGATCCCAGAGTACGACATGGGAAATATGTGTTCAGTACGAGAAAATGTTTTGCAAGAGGAAGAAACTGTCCTCATCGTGTTGATTGCGGCAGACTGTTGCAATGTTCTGCTTTAGTTTTAGCTACTGCTCTCCTGTCATGGCTAATTTAGCTTCATCACGGGTGCAGGGCAGGGAGGGGAAGATGGGTTTGGTACTCTGCACGGTTGCAGGCTTCCACTGCTGACTTTTTCACCTTGCTAAGATACAGGGTATGTTAGTGGCTTTTCTCGTTACGGCGACAAAATCCCCGATGAGAGCAGTTTTTAATGGAGGAAAGGTTTTATTTTGGCTCACAGCTCAAGGGTCTGGTTTGTCATGGTGGGGTCCAGTAGACGTGGCGGCAGAAGTATGAAGCAGCTGGTCACATTCCATCCATGGTCAGAAGCAGAGAGGATGAGTACTAGTCTCCTTTTTATTTAGTCCAGGACTCCAGCCCATAGGATGCTGGTGCTCACATGTAGAGTGGGTTTTCCTACCTCAGTTTACCCAGTCCTCTCTCACAGACATGCCCAGAGGTTTGTCTTCTAGGTGAGTCTAGATCCTGCCAAGCTGACAATATTGACCATCATGGGGTGGGATCTATATACTCTTTCGATCCACACAGTAAGGCTCAGGATGTGTCGGGATTAACTGCATGGTGGGAACTGAGCACAGCCAGGATTTGTTGAAGATTTGGTGTAAAGCCCTGTGATGCAGGTGTCCCATAGCTTGGCTTCCCCAGTGCTAGGATTATACTTTTTTAAGTGGGTTCTGGTGACCACACTCAGATTCTCATGCTTGTGAGGCAGGTACTCCACTAACTAAACCATCTCTGGGCATTTTTTATAAGACATCCTCCGAATTCCTCATAAATGAGCAATGACGGGGGGCTATTTTTAGTTTATCTCAGAAACTCTTTCAGACCCCAAATGTTTCCTGGGTGCACAATAAAATCCAAGACCCCTTTGGATCAGATCAAGTCTCCTTTTAGCTGCAGGCCTTGGATCTTAGAGCTTGGAGTGTTCATTATATTTTTAGAGTTTGCAGAGTATCTTCAAAGAGCAGCAAGGACGGAGAGAGGGTGGAGGACGGAGAGAGGGTGGAGGACGGAGAGAGGGTGCTCCTGGCGGGGGCGGGGAGCCTGGGGCTTGGAGGAGAAGGCTCCCACACTGGAGCCTTTATTAGTCGGGGCTCAGCTTCCAGAGTCCACCATGTGGGCTACATGTAACATGGGTACCTTTATCCCAGGACCCTTTCAAGATTTCCCCCCACCACACACACAGTTCCCCACAGCTGCAGGAACCAGATGAGGCTAAACTGACAGTCTTTAAGATTACCCCAGGTTTCAAGGTACAGTTAGGAGTCACTGCTGGGAGCCTGCTGGGGTGCAAGCCCTCTTCCCATGGGAGGAAGATCCTTGCTCTTCTCCATCCCTGGCCTGCCCCACTGCACTGAAACCATTGTTATGGCTTTGAAATGTTGTCATTGTCTTTGAAATGAGCACTCAGAAGGGGAGTGACTCCACCTGATAGGGAGTTAGCACGAGTTCCCGGTGATAGAAGATGAGTTGTGACTCTTCCCCCTCTGAGTGTGTCCAGGCTTGTGAAGGTTCCCATTCTGCAATATTTGGGGAAGTCACCGATTTACCTCCAGGGGAAACGAAGCAGCAAGAGAAGGGAAACTCATTTTCTGCTTCCTATAAAGATCTAATATACAGAGTGTGGCCAGAACAGTGGTTCATTTGGTGAGGAGACTCTTGCTTCCAACCTTAGCAACCTGAGTTGATCCGGCTGATGGAAGGAGATGATAAATTTCCACACATGACAATTAAATATGTACAAAATAAAACTAACTTTAAAAAAATGTTTAAATGCATATACAGGGTGGTCGGTCACAATTACATTGTTATTTGGTTTGAGACAGCATCTCATGCATCCCAGGCTGGCCTTGAACTTGTTATGTGGACAAGAATGACCTTGAACTCCTGGTCCTCCTGTGTTTTTACAAATTTTGGGGTTGCAGGTGTGTTACACCGTGCCCCATTTATGCATTACTAGGATGGAATCCAAGGCTTTGTGTACATTTTACAGGCTCTGTACTAGCTCAGCCCACCCCACCAAGATGTGCTCGTTAAGAACTGTCTGGTCACATGCAAAGCATTAGGAGGATACAGACAGGTGCTGCCAACCCCACTGCACAGCCAGCCCCACTCCCACAGCAGCAGCAGAATCAGCTCAAGCTCCCAGATTGTCTTGAATTCCCTGGGGAGTTTTCCAGAAACAAAGATAAGACCTTGGTTGACTCTGGAGAGGACTGGGGTTGGGCCAGCAGGGTGGTGACAGGAAAAAGGCTCACAAAGAGGTGAAGGAGGACACTGGCTAACAGTGAAAGTTGCTGGTGACCCTGCTCCCTGCTGTGTTGGCACTAGTAAGCAGGGCCTGAGTTCACAGCCTGCATCAGACTGCCTACTACGTCTTCTCTGAAACAGTGCCGATGCCACCTTCCCACTGTGTGGGGTTGGCAGATACACGGTCAAGGCTAAGCTATGTGTCTGACCTGGTAGCTCTTCTTTTGTTCGGAACCCAGAAAACAGCATCCAGCTGTAAAGAGGCTAAAGCAAGAGGCTCTTGTACTTGGGGCCAAAAGATTCCATGTCCCTAAGAACAAAACAAAACAAAAATTAAATCTAGGAATCTTTTGTTCAAAATACTTCCTACAAAACACCATGTAAGCGTTCCTAAATGATCAATATAGGGACTGTTTTCAATTTACAGACATAATTTATAGAGCATAAAACCCAATTCAGGGCCAGCAAGATGGCTCAGTAGGGAAAGGTTTTGCTTCCAAACCTAACTACCTGTCTTAGTTAGGTCAGGGGTTCTGTTGCCGCAGTGAAACACCATGACTGAAAAGCAAATGGGGAGGAAAGGTTTGTTCAGATTATGCTTCCACATTGTAGTCCGTCATTGAAGGGAGCCAGGACAGGAGCTCAAACAGCAAGAACCTGGATGTAGGAGCTGATGCAGAGGTCGTGGAGGGGTTCTCCATGCTGGCTTGTTCCCCGTTGCTTTTTTAGCCTGCTTTCTTACAGAACCCAGGACCACCACCCCAGGGGTGGCACCACCCACCATGACGTGGTCCTCCACCCATCGATCACTAATTAAGGAAATGTCTTATAGACGGATCTTAGGGAGACATTTTCTCAATTGCAGTTCCTTCCTATTGGATGACTCTAGCTTGTATTAAGTCAACATAAAACCAGCCAGTTGACCACCTGAGTTCAGTTCTCACAACTCACGTGATAGAAGGAGGGAACCAATCCCACAAGTCGTCCTGTGACCCCTGTGCACTGTGACAAGTCTACACACACAAAATAAAAAAAGCCCGCCCCCTACAATTCAGTTACTTTTTTTACAAGACATGCAGCAGGGACCAACCTAATTCTTTAACAAAACCTGTTGTCATTGTAGCACATCAATGCCTACGGAGTTCACACTCAAAGTCTGCACGGCAGTCAGGGTTCAGTCTATAGTTGCAAGAGCGTAGTAGGACTGGTCGCATGGCATCCACAGTGGGGGAGCAGAAAGAAATGAGCAGGAGGCAAGGCCAGATTATAAAACCTCAAAGTCTACCTCAAGTGACCCACCTCCTCTAGGAAAGATGCACCCCCTAAAAGTCCCAAACAGCCCCATCAACCAAGACTTGGAAATGTTCTCTACAGGCTTTGGCCAAAGCACTCAAGAGACTGAGGCAGGTGGATTACTCCATTACTCCAAGTTCAAGACCAGCCTAGGCTATAGAGGGAGA
>NC_022013.1:3153689-3173661 GCF_000317375.1 Microtus ochrogaster | reverse complement strand
GAAGGAAGGAAGGAAGGAAGGAAGGAAGGAAGGAAGGAAGGAAGGAAGGAAGGAAGGGAGTTAGGGAGGGAGGGAGGGAGGGAGAGGCAAGTGGGGCCAGGGGGAATCAGTCAAGGTCTGGATAGAATGGAAAAGACCCTGTCACACACCACACTTGGCATTTGTCACTGGCTTTTTTGTCAGAAGCCTGTGCTTTACACCAAGCCCCCGGCCCCTCCAACCTGATTCAGCCATAGCAGAGGAAGGGTCAAGCCAACCCCACTCAGTGTTCCCCTCATAAGGACAGGCCCCCAGTCTTCCTGAGCCGTATGGGCACTGGGTGACGCACTCTTCCTCCAGGCTCCTGCTGAGCCTCCTTTATGGGGCCGGCACCAGTATCTCCTTCCCAGTGCTTGGACTCAGTCATGCTGGGGGAGATAGCGAGATGGCTCGGTCAGTCTGGTGCTGGCCACATAGGTGTGAGGGCCCTGAATTCCATCCCCAGCATAGAGGGAAAAGCAGGCTTGGTGGTGTGCACCTGTAATCCCAGATGTGGGGAGATGGAGATGGAAGGACTCCTGGGGTTTGCTGGACACACCGTCCAGCCTGCTTGAAGGGTCCCACTGAAGCAGAAGACCAAGTCTCAGCTGAAGAACAGCCCCAGACATTGGCCTCGGCCCTTCACATACTTGTACACATTTAGAGAAGTGGGGCGTGCAGAAACAGAAAGAGAGAGAAGGCATTGCTTTGACTGACAGCTCGGTTGGTGAATTCTTGATCTCTAGTCCCTGCATGACAATTTCAGAATAGCCAAACACACTGAGAGACAGGTGCGTCAATGGCGGGAGGAAGATGGCGGGAAGAGAAGAGTTGCAGATGGCGCGTGCCCCCAGTGAGCTTGTTAACCAGATTGGCGGTGGCTGTTTCGCCCTCCTCCTGGCTGCAGAGATGCCTAATTTGTTGGAATAGCCTCTTTTTCTACTTTACTCCTATCCAAGCCTCCAGGAAGCCAAAATCAGGCAGTCCCATTCAGTAGCTCTTTACTGCGCACCAATTAGCTGCAGAATGCCATGTTGGCCGTAAGCTGCTAGCTCCCTTATAGCCTACAGAACCCAGCCTAGAAGGCCACATCTCCTGGAAGCCGCCTCTGATTGCTGCCACCGCCACTCTTCCCCTCCCCATAGAGCCAGCCCTGCCCAGCCTCCAGGTAGCCTTCACCATGTCCATAGGCATCTGGTTCGCTGTTCTCAAGGCTTTGCAAGTGCCAACCTTTTACTACTAGACTGTGCACTGCCCCTCTAAGGCCAGGTGCACACCTTCCTGTTCCTGTCTCTTAGCAAGGATCTGTAGAATGGAGGAATGTGTAAGTGGAGCAGTTGGCAACAGTGAGGCAGCTTCCCCATCACCCACTGGCCATTGCACTGTGGCTGAGAGGAGGCGGGGGCCCCACACTTGCATTCCTGCTGTGCCCTGCAAGCAACTGAACCAAGAGGTGCTGTCATGGATAAACTGTGGGTGTGACCCAGTGACTCCACCCCGCTGCAGTGCCCAGCACTGTTATTCTCGGTCTCCGTCTTACCTTGCCTCCCTTTCATCCTCAGAACTGCACAGGAAAGAAGGGCAGGGGTCACTGTTCCCATTTCCTATATGGGTCAGGTGGAGGGGGCTTGCAAGACATCTGTGAAGTCCCCCGCTGGGGGCCAGCCCTCCTCTGCCATGCTTTCTCTGACAACATGGCCTCCCTCTGATCAATTGTTACCTTCAAACTGTCTAGATAGTGCCTAAGTTTAAGGCTTTAATGCTATTTTTTTTTCTATTCTTGGACCTTGTGGTCCCTAGAACAGACTCCTAAGAGTACGCCAAGCCATCATAATGGGCAGGAGCTAGTACCTGGGGGCCTTTTTGTTTAGTGCAGACTTGAGCGAGGCATGTGCGTGGAAGGGCCCTGGGGAAGACAGCCGCTGTCACCTCAGCTCCACCATGCAGCCTCAAGGGTAGCTCCCACTGTCTGAGCCTTGCAAGAACTCCTGCCCTGCTCCAGAACAGATGCAGGGTGACGGTTCATCCGTGAAGCCCAACTTCCCCGTATGCCTTCCTGGCCTTGTCCATAGGCTGCCCCAGGAAAAGCCACTCTCCCAGGGAACTTAAAGGGTGTCAGTGCATGCCTGCCCTTTGCCATCTCCCCTGAGCTACGTTCTTCTACTAGATCCTCCACAGTACAGATGAGCCCGGAGCTGGACCAGGGCCTGTGCCCAGAGCCAGTGTCCTGGGCTCAGGCTTCAGATCTGGCCCATCTGGTCTGCTAGCTTCAGATTTAGCTTTGTAGGAGGGTTGATGAATGAGAAAGGGAACTCTGACGTTCTGAAACACCAGGTGCAAGGATACAGCCCAGGGACCGTCCAAGGAGAGAGACCAAAGTCGTAAAAAAGCCAGAACCTGAACATTTAGCCTTGGTAGGCTTCGCATCTCCCCATGCTGCTGTAAGTTAGGTTTGCTACTGAGCCCTCCGTAGCCATTGTACACACCCAAGATGATGAACTCAGAACAGGGACGCTTTCTATCAGTGCAGTTTAGGGTTCTATCCGTGACTGGGCCTCATTGCCATGGATTTGTCGTGAAGCAGTACATCATGGCCAAGCATGTCCCAAAGCAAAACTGCTCAGCTAGGGACTCAGTGAAGACGTGGTGGCTAAGAATACCTGCTGCTTTTGCAGAAGACCTGAGTTCAGTTCCCCAAACCCACAACAGGCTGCTTATAACTGCCTGTATCTAACTACAGCTCCAGTGAATCCACTACCTTCTTGTGGACCCCGCATGCACACGCATGCACGCGCTGGCACACACACACACACACACACAAACACACACACATGCATATGTGCACTAAAAATAAGGTCAATCTAAACAAACAAATAACAACAGCAAAATCTTGCCTAGCTCATGATTGGGAAGACGGGAAGGGACTCCAACATCCCTTCAGAGGCAAGCTCACAATGTCCTGAAGGCTCTAAGCCTCCCAAAGACTCCAACATCTCCCAGGAGATGCCTCATTGGGGACAAAGCTTTCCATTCATGGCCCTTTAAGGATATTAAAGGTCAAACTCTAGTCACCAAATTCAAGAGGCCGAGAAATTCTCACTTGCCTCTGGTTCGGGTACATTCTGGTCTAGGGGTCCTTGTGGATTGCCTGTTGTTATCTAATTGTGGACTGACAATCACATGGAAACAGACCTCTGGGTGTTTCCAGAAAGGGCTTGCTGAAGAGGGACGAGCCATTCTGAATATAGGTGGCCCTGTCCCATAACCTGGGTAAAAGGGAGGAGGCAAGCTGAGCACCAGCGCTCTTCTTGCTCTGCTTCTTGACCGTGATGCCTGTCCCATCAAGTGAGCCAGAACAAGCCCTTTCTCCCTGAAGTCACTTTTGGCAGGCATTTTGTCACAGCAAGGAGACAAGTATGATAGCTGGTACTCCTCCCCTGCTGTCTAGTCACCTAGGAAACTCCGTGTATGCTGGATCGAAACTCTCTCTGTTAGTCTTTAAGGGCTGTGAGAGGTACCCATTCACTCCTGAGCACTTAAGTAAAGATGCTTACGTTAGCCAGCAAGAACACACTGTAAGCTTTTCCAGATGCTGGTGCATCTCTCTACTGTTGGTTCTGTCTTACAGCTATTCTGATGGATGGGCAGCTGTCATATGCAAGCTTTCTACACACTATAATGGCAAAGAACAGTGGCCATTAGTATAGACTGCACTTCCATTTAACGTACTGTGAGTCTGCACAGTCATGCCGTTCCCTTAGTAACAGCATCCAGACCCACAGGACGGTGCTACCCATGACTTAGTGTAGGCACGAACTGTGTGTAGTATTTGGAAAATGCACAAGGAGGAGTCAGAGCTAGTAGGAATGGTCCCAAAGATGGTCCTCATGGAGAATGAGGAAGAGAGTGTGTGTGTGTGTGTGTGTGTGTGTGTGAGTGTGTGTGTGTGTGTGTGTGTGTGTGTGTGTGGTGCATTTTGAGACAGAGCCTCTAGCCCAGGCTGTTCTCAAACTCATTTTGTAGCTAAAGATGACACTGAATTTCTGATCCTCCTGCCTCTGCCTCCCAAGAGCGGGATTACAGCTATGTATGTATCTTGGTTTATCCAATGCAGGGGATAGAACCAGAGCTTCATGCAGCTGGAAAGCTGTTCTTCCTACTGAGCCACATCATTGGCCTGGAAACGGGTGTTTAAAGAGGCCACAACCTGTCCCAAGGTTGTGTCCTTTTTATCACTTTCTGAGCTTGTTGCCTCCTGTGGTTGGTTACGAGACTAAAGCTGCTCCATTGTGTCCTTGGTCCCCTAGCTAATGATGTCTTCCCTGTCATTTCTAGGATTTCTGCCATGGCCAGGTGATGTGGCCGCCCCTGAGCGCCTTACAGGTGAAGCTGGCTGAGCCCGGGCAGTCCTGCAAGCAAGTGTGCCAGGAGAACCAGCTCATCTGTGAGCCGTCATTCTTCCAGCACCTAAACAAGGAAAAGGACTTGCTAAAGTAAGTTCCTCGGCGGTGGAAGGACACAGGGCCTGCTGTCTCCGTACTTCTGCCTTAGAGTCCGGTTGAGAGGTGCCTGGATTTGCTCTCCCAGCTGTGGGCTTCAGGGAAACAATGTGGGAAAAGGGGGAGCAGCCTGCAGCCCAAAAGGAGCTCAACTCTCACACTCACACGCACACCTATGATATGTGTACGACCTGGATTTGTGTGGTATGTGTGTGCATGATGTCTGTTTCTATGATGTATGTGGACATGCATGCATTTATGTATGTCAGTGTGGGTCTTCACAGACAGTGACGTGCATGTGGAGGTCAGAGTACAACCGCAGCTGTTCCCCTCCTTCCACCTTGTTTGAAACAGGCTCTTTCTTTTCCCCAGTGCTGGCCTGTGAGCTCCCACGCAATGTCCTGTGTCTGCCTCCCATCTGGAAGCAGGAGGGCTGAGGTTACAGGCCACACCACCACACCCAGCTTCTCGTGGGTCTGGGATTGGCTACCTGTCACTTCTGTTCTCTTATCTGCAGGATAAGAATACTCTCAGGTGCACTGAATTACTTCTTGGCTCTGGCACAACAGCTGGCAAAGCATCTGTGAGCCAGACTTGAAACTTTAAGTGACTCTGATCAGTCTTTTTGTCATCACAACACCACAGGTGACAAGCGTAGGCTCCCAGGTTCTTCAAAGGGTACCCCAATTGGCCAACCCAGAGTAAGGGTCCTAGCTGTGTAGAGCGCAGTTAGGAGTGAAAGTAGACATTCTTTCCTCCTCTGCCTCCTCCTTATTCTCTCTTTTCTCTTTCTCCTCTCCCGCTTTCTTCTACTTAGTTTAAGACAGGGTCACATGTAGCCCAGGCTGGCCTTGAGCTCACTTGAGTTCCTGGTGATGACCAGGAACTGCTGGCCCTACTGCCTGCACTTCCCAAATGCTAGGATAATAGACCACCATGAACCACCATGCCAACCTCTTCCTTGGTGTTTGCTTTGCTTTGAGACAGTGTCTCACTCTGTAGCAGATGCTGGCCTAGAAGTCACTATGTAGCCCAGTTTGACCCTGTACTCAACTGGGATTGCCAGTATAAGCCGCCATTCCCAGCTAAATATTAAGTGTATATCTAAAACTAGTTCAATAGTACGTTGCTTTGTCCTGGTCTTCTCAGAAGTGGCCATTGCTTGCACATCGGTGTATAGATCTAGAGGGTGTGTATGTGTGTTTGTGTGTGTGTACATATGTTTGTGTAGGTACACTAATCTCCATATGCATATGATTCAGCTACCATTCCTCAGGTGCCATCTGCCTTGCTTCTGGGGACAGGGTCTCCTATTTTCCTGGGACTCACCAAGTGGGCTAGGCTGGCTAATTAATTATAAAGTCCCAGTGGTCTCCAGCCCTGGGGTTACCAGTGCATGCCGTCCGACTGGCATTTTTTGTTTATCTTGGGTCCTAGGCATGGAACTCCTGTCCTCATGCTTGCCCGGACCTCACTTTGCTGACTTGAACCGTCTTCTCCAGCCCCATTTGGCTTTCACCCACCACGTTCACCCCACCTCTCACCCTGCACTTCCTGCCTCCTCCCAGATGTTGAATGGGGCACACATTTCTTCTCCATTGTTTTTCCAGCAGCTGCACAGAGTCCCAAAGCACAGCATGCTCATCCCCTGTTCAAGTGTGCAGGCTGCTCTCAGCTTTTCTCCACAACAGATAACGCTTCCCCCAAGGAGCCCAGCCTCAGAGCTGGTCCCCTGCACGTGTGCTTTTCTTTGCATGGCTGAGCTTCCTAGATGTGGAGAACTTCAGAGTCAGGCAGAGGATACCGTCTCTGAAGCAGGGCAATGGGATATGTCCCAACACCACAAAGTGGACGATCCAGCAATGTGGGGTGGACAGGTCCTGCCCCAGCCCCTCTGCCTCATGTACCTTTCTCTTCCCCTTAGGTATAGGGTGACCTGCCAAAGCTCAGAACTGTATAAGGACATCCTGGTGCCATCCTTCCACCCCAAGAGCAAGCACTGTGTGTTCCAAGGGGATCTCCTGCTCTTCAGTTGTGCCGGGGCCCACCCCACACACCAGAGGATCTGCCCCTGCCGGGACTTCATCAAGGGCCAAGTGGCCCTCTGCAAAGACTGCCTATAGCATAGCCACCCCGGGTTCATTCAGATGGCAGAGGTGGCTCTGCTGGGCAGGGCCAGGGGGGCCGAAGTCATTCAGGGACTCTGACCGGAGCCCGAACTCTTTGGTCCAGGGCTTGGATTTGGTACTTCTCCAGCTTGCAGTCAGTGCATCCCAGGAGTTTACACCAAAACCGCAAGAGAACAGAGGTCAGACCAGGGGCCTGGCTTCTCCCTGGTGCAACGAATGTCCTCTCTGTCCCGGAAAGTGTCCAGGCAGCTGCTCCGGGGTTTTTGGTTTTTTTTTTTTTTAAAAAAAGGAAGGCTAAAAGTCTGGAGACGCATTCAACTGAAAACAGAACAGGAAGAGGAATTGAGCCGATTGGAAAGAACTTTGGGGACATTCCTAAACCCATTAATTTATTTATTTGGGAGGGTGGGGGTTGGGTCGGGAGGGAGGGAGGGAGGAAAGGGGTTGACCAGTTTCCTATTTGTCCCCACACTGTTAATCACCCATCTTCAGGATCTTCTTGTTCTGCTGGCCTCACGCAGGATGCAGAGGGGCTGGTGGCGTGCTAGACAGCAGCCATGGGAGCCTGGCTCCTGACAGCAGGTGGCAGCACAGAAAAGAAAATTATCATTGTGAGTAGGGATGTGACTCGGTTTGCGGAATGCTTGCTTAGCATGCATGGAGCCCTGGGTTCCATCCCCAGCACTACATAAAAACAGGTGAACACTTGTAATCACAGGTAAAGAGTGGAGGCTGGAGGATCAAACATTCAAGGTTACCCTTGGCTACATAGCAAAGTCAAGGCCAACCTAGGCTACGAGAGATCCGAGAGATCCGGTCTCAGAAAACAGTTGGTTTTTTTTGTTTTGTTTGTTTTTGTTTTTGCTTTGCAAACACAGCCAGCCCCTGTCAGAGCAGCGTCCTAGAGCTGATGATCCTGTGTGTTGCTTGGCAGGTGGCAGCTAAAAGGCAGATAGCCTT
Source organism: Microtus ochrogaster (assembly GCF_000317375.1). Classification (NCBI taxonomy): domain Eukaryota; kingdom Metazoa; phylum Chordata; class Mammalia; order Rodentia; family Cricetidae; genus Microtus; species Microtus ochrogaster. The sequence goes on along the minus strand of NC_022013.1, from coordinate 3,166,055 downwards.
GGTGGGGACGTGTGCCTGTGTGTCCTGAGGGCCCTGCCAAGTGCCAAAGACAGGCTGGGCTGTGAACAAGAGAGGCTGCTTTCCTGTGTGTCCCCTCCCCACCCACCTTCACAGCTTGGCCCTGATTTCTGGTTAGAATTCCTCTGTTGCAGAAACACGGGATTGTGTAATTCTTCTTTGTGGTAAACTGGCCCTGCCTCGCTCTAAGGAGGAAAGTGGAAACTGAAGACCCCAAGAGCTGCCCTTGAACTTGGAGAGAGAGAGAGAGAGAGAGAGAGAGAGAGAGAGAGAGAGAGAGAGAGAGAGAGAGTGTGTGTGTGTGTGTGTGTGTGTGTGTGTGTGTGGCGTGGGAGGTCTCCAGCCTCAGAACACTCAGAACAGCTAAAGTTTGGATTAGAATGACACCCTAGAGTTAGCAGCATGAGGGGTTCGTACTGTGTCCCCATCAATGTCCCTTATGGCTGAATTCCAGGGAAGATGGCTTCCCAGGACCTTGATGGTTTCTGGGGAGGTGAGGACAGCTTGGAATCAACACTAGGTGTTTTCCTGGCTGCTCCCCAGTGGGCATGGCTTACAGAGGGCCGGAGACTAGAGGTGGGTTTTACTTGAAGCACTATTCCAAGGAGTTTGGGCAGTAGAGGTCCCGTCAGCGGGCTGGCCTGGTCATGCATGCTGGGATCCCCACTCTTCACACCTGGAGCCCTTTTGTGCGTGTCCGTCCCTGCTGAAGCGTTGCTTCTGTGCTCTGTACAGAGACACCTCCCACACTTCTCTCCACGCTCTTCTACCTCTCACTGTTAGCATTGTCCTGTTGGAGTAGACTTCCTGGCCTGCTCGTGCTACCCAGGTGCCTCCTAGTGGCCAGGTGGAGCCTCTGCCTAACTGAGAAACCTAGCAAAGCCCAGGACTAGCGGAGCTGTCCAGAAGCAGCAGGAAGGAGGATTCGGCTTTGTGGTGACCTGTCCAAGGTGGGGAGAGGAGGGGCATGGGACTTTGAGGTCTGGGAAATTTGATCTGCCTGGCTCTTAATGTCTACCTGGGTGCAAATGTCACACCAACTACACCTCCAGCCTTTTTTTTTTCTTAGGCCCTGAGATAGGCAGCTAAGGGGCTGAGCTTCAGTCCTAGAGAAAGAAGTGGAGTGGGGAGGGGGAATGTCAGGGGATCCTATCCTAAGACTGACGGGTTCTCCAAGACCTGACTAGAATCATCTCTGCCCAGGTCGAGCCACCAGGCAGGCGAAAGTTTAAAAACCTAGCTATGAAACCTATCTATTAAGCCTTGCAAAAGTGGTTTCCCACTGCAGGATGGAAGAAAACCGGCCATCTCCTTGTGAGGAAGGGCTTTCCCTGAGAGCCATCCTCTTGGCTGCACACCAGATCTGTGGGAATCTGCTAGTTTCCAGACCAGCAATTCCTAGGCCTCTCCACTTGAGTCCACCACGCTATGGGTGACAGTGCTGGCATTCAACCAGCAGGGGGTACCCCATGCTGAAGTGCTTCCCATGCTGTAGATGGCTGTAAAGGATCTTGGAGAGGGGAGGTAGCCTTGCCCCCACCTGCAGAAGCTGCCTGGGCCTGAGCTCAGGCTCTCTCCACCTTTCTATTCCTCTCCAGCTCAGAACCCAAGTCAAGTTCTTTCTCCCATGGAATAAATTCCTCTTCCGGTTTTAGCCAGAAGCAAGCCTCACTTTCCCTGGTGGCCTCCAGCTCTTGAGGCTAACCAGCTGCACTCTAGTTGTGAAGGGCATTATCAACAGGTGGGGTGTCCCCTTAATATATACCAGCTCCCAGGGCCCAGAGTTAGCAAGGTGTGGCCAAGTGACCCTCCAGGAGAAACTGACAGTGGGGGGTGTGGACATCAGCAAAGAAGGAACTCACAGCCTTGGCCGGGAACCCATCGCACTGACAAAGCATTGATGATCCTGGAGAAACCTCGGCCTGTGTGTGATCAAACCTTCCGCAGGGGAGAAACCTGAAATCAGGACTTGTGTCTTCTGGCACTGCCGTCAGATCTTGACCCGTCTTTGGAGTTCTTTCCCCTGTGTGATGCTGGGCTCTTCACCCAGGGGAAAACCTTTCTGTAACTCACTAAGAGAGAGAATGCTTCTCTCCAGAGGGTGAAGGCCTTGGCAGAGCAAGAACTCCTGAGAGCGTCAGTGCTTGGACCCCAGTCCGCAGCTCGGCATTTCTGTATGCGCTCTGATTTCCTGTCCAAAAGGAAATGTTGTGAAGTTTTTGCTTTGTCTGTTTTAGACTTTTGTTTCTGAGATGAATCACTTGTTTTAGGTGCCGGGTGAGTGTTTGGAAATATTTGCCTTTTTTTGTTGTTTTTTGTTGTTGTTGTTGTGGCGGCGGCGGTGGGGTGTGTGTGTGTGTGTGTGTGTGTGTTTGGTGGTTCATGTCTTCCTGACATGTCTTCATTTCTCTTTGGGGTTGGAATTTGAAGGCTGACAGCAGATTGTTCCAGCCTGGGATAACTACATATATCCACAGTATTTGTGCACACACATGGCTAGTTATGTTCCCAGTGTGTGTATGCGCACAAGACTGAAACATTTAGTGTGTATGTGTGTGTTTGTATATGTTCCCAGTGTGGGGTATATGTATACACACACACACCCAGAATAGGGCTGAGGAAGCCAGGAATCCCTTAGCTGGCATCCTCAGGACCTCATAGTGACCAAGGTAGTGAAGGGCCTCATTCCTGTCACCCCGGCCCTGGCTGACATGTTGCTGAAGCAGGAAATTAGCTTTGAGGTCATCTATGTGGAAGGAGTAACCCCCAAACACTTCAGCTATTTAGCATGATGGAGGTGAGCCGTGTCCACTCCCTTTCTTCTCTTCCTTGGTGAATGGACGTGGGTGTTGCTGCAGGACCGCTCACGGTAATGACCAATCAGTGAGTTGGGTTGCACTGAAACTGTATGTCGTCTATAGGTGTGTGTTATGCTTCAGACCAGGGTGGGTCACCTAGATTGTGTGTGATTAGACACCGCCACCCTCTCCCAAACTTCTTGACTGAAAAAGAAAAGCCAAGGATTTTGCTAACGACAGGCTCGGCTACGTGTGTTATTATTCCAAGCCTGGACTCTTTTATTTATTTAAAACTATTTTCCTTTCCCCGTTGGCTTTCTTCTTAGCCCATCTGTCCCTGTGTGGCTTCAGGGTATGTCTTCGTTAGAGTAGACGGGTGGCAGAAATAGATTTAGAGTCATTCGGGAAGCCAGCAGCTTGGAGCTGAGGAGTTCCTTTCATTCTCGTTGCCTTCGACAGAAAGTGCAGTCAAGTTTTTTTGGTTTGGATTTTGTTTTTTTACATATAGCAAAAGACCAAATTAGCTGTATAGTCTTGGATACAGAAAATAAGAATTAATCTAGCTCTCCTAGCATTTAGGGTTCTGTGGGGATCCCATAGCACAGTGCCTGGCTCGTAGGAAGCCTGGCTAATGTTCAATATTGATATTAGTAGTTTATCATAAAACTTGAGAAATAAAGACCTGCGCTCACCCCCTATCTGTTGATTCAAACATGATGGCTACACAAAAATCTTGTTGAGTCAATCAATGGTATAGGAATTTGTTGTTCCAAATGTTTCAGCTCTGTGCCTACTCTGCTCACTGGAATTATACCGTTTTTCTTGAATGTGCTGATTGGGAAATATGTCAGTCTTCAGCACTCCGTGAAACAAGACTGAAAGAATTTATTAAAGGAAGTTGAATCCACCAATATGTTCTAGAACATTCCAGGGGTTTCTTTGGGGAACTTTTTGAGCTCAAAATTAAAAGTTCTCTCACAAGTTGCACTCCTTGAATTAGAGTTTAATTTTTATTCCTCTATAATGCGATAATAGAACCAATTTGTTTAAGGGAAAGAATGAACTGAATTTACAGTTCCCGGGAAACCCTTTGCTGCCCCCTCCTGGACAGGGTGGCTTCCAGCAGGTTGGTTATCTCTGCCTAATTCCCACCGTAAGAGTAATCCCATGACCTGGTCCCACAAAAAAAAAAAAAAAAAAAATCCACCACTACCCCCAAAGGAGCCACATGAGACCCCACGGCAGGGATTTTTGACTTCTTTCACAACTGGACGCGGAGGTGACTTGAATACCACTTTGCTGTTTATGTTTTGCGGATTTAGCCGCTTCCCTGGCCCAACACATCTGGGTGGATCACAGGTATGAAAGGGGGAGGAGAACGCCCTGGAATCCAGGGTGTTTTTCCAGCTCTTCTCAGGCAGTCAATGATTTTACGTTTAAGGGATGAAATGATTGAAATTTTCTTTTTCAGAGCTTCATTCTGCCCCAGGTTTTGAGGCTCACAAGGCTGCCTTCACCCCACTCCCACCCCTGCAGAGGGGACACACATGCAGATGTGGGTTGCAACTGGGACACACACGGGTGTGGTGGGTGCACAGCAAGCACACCAGCTTATGGAAGCTGGAACACAGCAGACATGGGGCACATCATTCTCTCTACCTTGAACCCAGTCCAAGTATTAAAATAACTCAACCACAATGCCAAAGGACATGGTGACGTCCCTTCCACTGTAGTTGCTGTCATGGCCATTTGTGTCTGTGTCTCCAGATGGATCCCATTACACTGTTTCCTACTGTCACTCCTGGGGCTCAGCCACAGGATGTTGCCAGTGAGGTGTCACTGCCCCTGCTTGCTGTACCAGGCAAACAGAATACTGCTTTGTTTTCCTGTGCTGTAGAAAAACTAGGGAGAGCTTTATTTTTCAATAAACTTTTCTTGTGTGACAGGTGGTAGTGATTGGGGCGGGGCGCTAAAGCTGCGTCTCCTGGTACCAACACACTCAAAGGTCAAGCAGCGGATAGATGAGGACCGGGAAGTTCGGTAGCTGAGTGTATAATAGCTGGGTTCAGAAAACACTTGCTATGCACATGTCAGCCTGGCTCCAAGCCTCAAAATCCACTTTTTAAAAAGGCAGGCATGATGGCACATGCTTTAAACCCCAGTTCTCGAAAAGACAACATGGTTGGCATGCATAGAAAACCTATGACCTGGGGCCAGGGAAATAAATGGCTGCGTGGGGAAGCCCTTGCGAGGCTTGCACAAGAACCGGAGTTTGATCCCTAGAAGCCACTAAAAAAGTCAAGTGTTCTACACACTTGTAATCCCAGTTCTGGAGGTGCAAAAACAGGTATATCCTTGGGGCTTGCTACTCAGTCAGCCCAGCCAAACCAGCAAGTTCCAGGCCAGTTAAAGACGCTGTCTCATAGAACAAGATGGACAGCATCCCGTGGTACGACGCATGAAATTGACGTCTGGCGTGCACGCGCACGCACACGCACGCACACGCACTCACGAATAGAGGAAGGGCTTCACCACTACGTACTCTTCCCTTACGTCCACCACAATACTGAATGGAAATCATTCTTTCCGTCTTCCACTCTCACTGAAGGAGCTGAACTGGAAAATGAACTGCTAGACTTTTTTTTTCTTCAGAAATAGTTCTGACTGCGGGGTGCATTTAAAACTTTGTCTGAGTGGGGTGGTAAAAGGCAGAGCGCCTCCATTCACCTGAAAGAGGAAGCAGCCTGGAGCGGGGCATCTGTGGGCCATGACCATTGCCCGGGGATCTCAGTTAGCGGACAGCTGGCTAAGACACACATAAAGCCCCAGGTTTGAATCCCAACAGCATACAAACTGACTTGGCGGTGCACACCCGCAATCCTAGCACTCAGGACGTGGTGCACACCCTCAATCCCAGCACTCAGGAAGCGGAGGCAGGAGGATTGGGATTCTCAAGGCACTCTCTGAAACTAGGGGCCCTCCTGGGTAATTCTCACAATAAAAAGACACCGTGGAATTCACCGTCATGAGAGCCTCAACTCCCTGAACTCCATGTCTGTTGACTACAAGGAAGGGTGTGGACAGATTTGTGGAATCTGCATTCCCCAGGAATGCTCACACACTCTAGGGAAACAAGCAAAGAGGGAGACCCCTTGGTGTCCACTGGGTAATTCATTCAGACGGGGATTACTAGCCACAATTGCATGTCACCTGTTCAAAGTTCTTAGGTCAGAAATGTTTCCGAGAGCTTGGGGAATGGCTCGGCAGCTAGAAACACTTGCTTTGCAAACATGAGGATCTGTGTTCAAATCTCCAACATCCAAGCAGGGCATAACCGCATCTGCCTGTGTGCCTAGAACTGGGGGAGGCTGAGCCAGGAGAACCTCTGGGGCTTTCTGGACACCAGCCTAGCTCCAGATTCAGGGAGAGATCTGGTTCCTGGGGAATAAGAGTGATAGAGGAAGGCACACACACACACACACACACACACACACACACACACACACACACCAGAGAGAGAGAGAGCACGAGAGCCTGCTCACAATGTTTACTACCTACATGTTGGCACAAACACTAACAGCTCACACATACATACAACCTCCCCATACCATACAAATTGTAAAGGTTTTTATTGGCCTGATATGGCTGCCCCACTGGGCAGGGCTGTGCCAGCTACAGAACACAGTGGCATGGGGGACACGTCTGCAGCACTTACACCTCACATTCCGTAAGCTGGGGACATCTCGTCCCTTCTGGACGAGTGACCTACTTCTCAGAGACCATGAGGCAGCGCGACCACTTAGCACAACATACAGAGATATGCGAATGCAGTTAATGATTATAATTATTTATTACAAATAAATGTATAGAGTTTCACATCTCTCAAAAATGGTTCCTGGGTTTTCATGGATGGGCAGGATCTGGATGTGGAATTAAAGGGCTGTGTGCTTACGTAGCCTGTCCATGCAAAGCTCATTCATCTGCCACTAAATACTTTAAAAAATAGAATGGCCTCCCTCTGAACAAATCTGCTTAGTGTCAAGATTAGTAAAAGTGTATGAAACGGGTTGATTCACGTTAGGAGGGGATTTGCTGCAAGGAGAGAGGAGTGTGACCCTGGAGGCGCTTTGGCCGCGTGTGGGAGGTGACTCGGTCAGTTACTATCTGGTTGGCGGTGACTCGGTCAGCTACTATCTGGTTGGGGGTGACTCGGTCAGTTACTATCTGGTTTTGGCTGACAGTAAATGCCACAGGTGGCTTTCTTTCAAGCAGAGACCCAAGCCTGCTTTCAAGAACTGTTTGACCCCAGGAAATAGAACACGTCACTTCCGGCTCAAGATCGGGAAGCGTGGCAGCCCTTCCCACGGTCAGCAGCGTCCTAACGTGTTTGACAGTGGGCAACAGGGTGAGGATGTAGGGCAGGCGCAGCCTCCAGGCCGACCTCATCCCGTGATGACAGACTCTATGAACGAAAACTTCCCCAAATGAAACTGGATGTGCAGTTAAATATTGGCACCAACTGCCTTCGTGGAAACCTCTCGTCGCCATGGTGACGCTTTTCCCCAGGGCCGTCCCTGCCGCCCCTTCAGTCGCCTTCACTCAAACATTTCGTAGTGACGCGTCTGTCTCACTCGGGGCACCATGTCGATGAGGAGCCTGCAGAAACGAAGACAGGCAGGGTCACCTTGATACCAGGAGAGCTTGGGGAAACGGAGGTTATTTGGGTATGTGTGCATCTGTGTCCTTTCCTGTGTGTTCAGGTGCATGGGTGGTGTGTGCTTATGCATGGCGGAGGTGGGGGGGGGGAGCTGTGGAAGTCAGATAACCTTGTCCATTTGTCCACTTTGATTTTCCCTGCCAGGGTCTCTCACCTTTACCTGGAACGCACCAAACAGGCTAGACGGGGTGGCTGGGTGATGTTCTTCCTGTCTGGAATTACAGGCATGCACCACCTCAGCTGGCTCTCCTTTTTAATGTGGGATCAAATTCACATAGTTGTGCTTCCCCACCTGAGCTGCCTCCGCGCCCCCAGTCTAGCTGTTATTAATTCTGCCCACATGCCACGCCACTGTCCCTTTCAAAGCAGAAAGCTCATGTGAGGCTGTGTGTTCATCCACATTGTCTTAATTCCAGAACATTCTTCTTATCCTCTGTGCACACTAAAGGTCACCCCTGCTTCGTCTTCCACATCTCTTCCCAAACAACCAATGATCTACTCTGTGGCTCTTCAAGTGGATCTATTCTGAAGGTTGCAGATCAAAAGTATATGGCCTTCATGTTCATCGTCCACACTGTAAGGTGTTGGGACACTTCATTCACTTTGATGCCTGAGTCCTCAAACCCAGAGATAGTTACAAGTGTTGGCAAGGACCACCTCAGACATGGCTGCTGGGAATGCACACAGTGGTGCTGCTTTGGAAAAGAACTTGTCAGGTCCTCAAAATATGGACAGTACCCTAGTGGATGCCAGGAATCAGTTAACTTTTAAAAAATACAGCACCTCGACAGGAACAATTCTCCCTAAGGACAACACAAGCCTTAGAGGCCATATCCAGGGACTGGCATTGGGCTACTTTTCCTCCATCCAGGGTGACCTTTTGCATGGAGTAGGCCCATTTACATTTTCTTTTTACATTTTAGTGTGTGTGTGTGTGTGTGTGTGTGTGTGTGTGTGTGTGTTTGTTTGCACAGACACCACAGGGTAACTGTGGAGGTCAGTTCTCTCCTACCTTTAATCATATGGGTCCGGAAGATTGAACCCAGATCACCAGTATTGGCTACAAATACCTTTATCCACAGAACCATCTCTCCAGCCCCAGGACTGGTCCCTTTTGTAAAGCCTTGCTAAGCCTAGGGCTGCCTCTGCCTGGCCTCCTCTGATTCCCTGCAGTACACATGGCATCAAGTGACAGGAAGGATGCTCAGATGACCTTCACCTGGGCATCACAGAGACCCTTATTATAGCATTCTGGAGGTGAAGGCAAGAGGATCAGAAGTTCAAAGCCATCCTTGGCTACAGAGTGACTCTAAGGCAGCCTGGACTACCTGACATATTGTCTTAAAAATAAACAACAACAATAATAATAGTAATAATAATTCTGAACCCACAGTATAGAGGAAGAAATGGGGCCATTTAGTGCATAAAAGAACAAGGAAGAGGGCTGGAGAGATGGCTCAGCAGTTAAGAGTATTGCCTGCTCTTCCAAAGGCCCTGAGTTCAATTCCCAGCAACCACATGGTGGCTCACAACCATCTGTAATGAGGTCTGGTGCCCTCTTCTGGCCTGTAGGCATACACACAGACAGAATATTGTATACATAATAAATAAATAAATAAATAAATAAATAAATAAATAAATAAATAAATACTTACAAAAAGAACAAGGAAGAAGAAAATAAGTGTCTGAAGTGTAAAAGGCTTCTCTCTTCCAAGAGTTCCCACTTCACTCGTAGAAGACCACCCAACAGGGAAGGCTGTATCCCATGAGGCCTTTTGTACTCAAGGCAGCGACACTGACCCACAGGCGACCCTCAAGGGCTGGCCTGTCGCCATCCCTTAGAGAAGGATGGGGCAGGATGGGTCATCAGACTCTCACCTGAGATTCCAGCCTTCACACTAGCCTGCCCCACACCTTCTCCCAGCTGCGCATATTCTACCCCAGCTGCTTCCATGGCCTCATGGGATATGCTGGAGTACATGGAATAGGAAGGTTATCTGCAGGCTATTGCATATATGCAGTTATGAGGGGCTCATTAGGGTGAGGCATTCCAATGGTGGCGCTGGCTGAAGGTCACCCACTGAGCTGGTTAGTTGTGCTGTGTTTCATTTTGTTGGTCAATTTGACACAATTTGGGGTCATCCATGAAGAGGGAGACTGAATTAAGAAAATGCCTCCCTCAGGTTGACCTGTAGGTAAGTATGTAGGGGTATTTTCCAGATTAATGATAAATATGGGATGGCCCGGCCCTTTGTAGGCATGCCATCCACCCTGGGCAGGTTGTCTTACGTTCTGTAAGAAAGAAAGCTGAGAAAGGCATGTTGGAGCAAGCCAGTAAGCAGCACCCCTCCATGGCCTCTGCTTCAGCTCCTGCCTCCAGATTTCTGCTTTGAGTCCCTGCCCTGATCGCCCCCATTGATTGCTGTGATGCAGAAGTACAAGGTTAAATAAACCCTTCTGGGCTGGAGAGATGGCTCAGAGGCTAAGAGCACTGGCTGCTCTTCCAGAGGTCCCAAGTTCAATTCCCAGCAACCACATGGGGGCTCACAACCACCTTGCCAGCAGTAAATTGTATGCTTAATAAATAAATCTTTAAAAAAAAAAAAAGAGCCAGGTGGTGGTGGCGCGCGCCTTTAATCCCAGCACTCAGGAGGCAGAGGCAGGCGGATCTCTGTGAGTTCGAGGCCAGCCTGGTCTACAAGAGCTAGTTCCAGGACAGGAACTAAAAGCTACAGAGAAACCCTGTCTCGAAAAATCAAAAAAAAAAATTAAATAAATAAACCCTTCCCTCCCCCAAGCTGCTTTTGGTCATGGTGTGGATCACAGCACTAGAAAGTCAACTAGAAAACCTGCATGCCTCTAAGTAGCTCCTCATCCGTGCTCCTGTGAATAAGCCCAAGAACCTGCACCAAGCGAGACATGGATGGGACCAGCATTTGGTCCAGTTCTGGTGCCCTATTTGGGGTGGGGAGATGTTTGCTCACATTTCCCCAGGAATAGCAAACACAGCACTCGTGCCTGAGGCACAAAGGAATAAAACATCAGACCCTTCCTTCAACTCCTGGCTGGAAAAGGGGTGGGGGAAAAAAGAGTTTTCAGAGCATCCCCGCCCCCTGGGTGATCAAAGATTAAAAGCAAAGCCGTACTTGACCCCATAGGCAAAGATGGTGAGACCGATCAGGACACCAATGCTGCCATCCAGATACCAGACTTTGGCGTTGTGTTTGAACACTTCGGCACTCAGGAGGATGGAGAAGCCCATCACTCCCCCGACAAGGGAGTTGAACCCTGCAAAAGAAGACAGATCACATACCAATGTGAAGTGGACATTTCACAGTCTAGGCGATCAAGTCTATAGACTACAGACGAACATAACAGGCTTCATTCCGTAGAAGGAACCTGCACATACACACTGCTAATGGATTGTTTGTTCTGAGTTAACCTCCAATCTGGATGCCATCCAAAACACTGGCTCAGGAAGAATCTGAGGCTCTTAGTGGGGAGGTTTCCTCCACGCTACACAGAGAGAGGAAAAATGATGAAGGAGAAACAGAGCCCAGTGGGCGAGACTACACGGAATGAATGCCTGGCTGCCTTTGCTTCCTCTCCCTGTATAGCTTGCCCGCTGGAGATGAGATGGGAGGCACACCTCTGGGCTGTGAAGCCACTGTCTTCTCAGGCTGCGGGCTGTCTGAACAACAGTTTAAAGACTAGGGAGGTGTGCACCCCCAGCAGCAATGCCCAGCCAGACACGCTGGCACGGGTCTGTGGGTCTGTGAGCTCAGCATTCCTGTGGCAAGATGGGGCATGGCGACAGCTGACTAATCCTGGAAGCTCGCTGGCCGGTGGCAAACAAGAGACACTGTCTCAAACAAGGTGAGAGGTGAGAACCAACACCGAATGTTGTCCTCCAACCTCTGCAGGCATGCCCCTGGCACATACACACATATGAGTATGTATGTGTGTCTACACACATAAGGGTGGGGTGTGGTAACAAAAAATATAAAGCAGAAAGACACTACTATTTTTAGTCACATCCCAAACTCTTCAAATGCACACCCCACTGCCAACCATTCCATGTCCTCCATGGGGGCCTTGAACTAATAGAAGCGCTCCTTGTTTGGGCCTTCCCATGCCTGTTGTTTCCCTCTCCTGCCAGCAGGGGACGCAGTGCGCACACTCGTCCTCTCTACAGACTGCCCCAGCTGCCTCCTTGTCCTCATTTTGTTTCTCTCACGGTTCTTTCCTCCCTAGCGTGGTATTTCTGCCGTTTGTATTTTACCATCTCCCACTAGAAAATTAAGCTGGGAGGCAGAAGTTCTGTCCCATTCCTTGCCGTCTCCCATATCCCAGAACAGGGTGCTGATGGTGCTGTAATAATTAGTGACTGGCCACAAGATTGGGGAGAGGAAAGGAGGGTGTGTGGTGTGACCTCAGCTGTCCCTGTAGTGTGTGTTGGAGGGGAGAACCGCCTTGCTGCACTGCTCAGAAAAGAGGAGTTCCCCAGGCAGCCACTAGATGTCCACATAGTTCCACTGATCCAGCCCTTATCAGTCAGCACCACGGACAGCTGTCCAAAGCCTCCCTGCCGAGCAGCTGAGGCCAACTCAGCTTGAGGCTTGGGGGGGGGGGGGTCCTCTGCTTGTGACATAGCCTGACTCTTAGTGTCTTCTCTTTCATAGACAGGGACTAGGGACTGATTCCAGACTGTCTCACAGCCCCCCCCCGTGTAGTGTGTGTGTGTGTGTGTGTGTGTGTGTGTGTGTGTGTGTGTGTGAGAGAGAGAGAGAGAGAGACAGAGAGAGAGACACAGAAAGAGAGACAGAGAGACAA
>NC_022013.1:3134487-3153589 GCF_000317375.1 Microtus ochrogaster | reverse complement strand
AGAGAGAGAGAGAGAGAGAGAGAGAGAGAGAGAGAGAGAGAGAGAGAAGAGGTCACCCTCAGCGGTCATTCTCATATCACATTCTATTCTGTTTTTCAAGACAGTCACTGAACCTGAAGCTAGCTGGGCTGCCTAGCTTGCCTCTACCTCTGCCCCTGCCCCTGCCTCTGCTTCTGCCTCTTCCTTAGCACCTGCTTCTGCTCTTGCTTCTGCCTCTGTCCCTGCCCCTGTCCCTGCCTTTGCCACTTCCCCTGCCTCTGCCTCTGCTCCTGTCTCTGCTCCAGCCTTTGCCCCTGCTTCTGCCCCCACCTCTTCCCTTGTTCCAGCCTCTGACTCTGCCCCTGCCTCTGTCCCTGCCCCAATCTCTGCCCCTGCCCCTGCCCCTGCCTCTGCCTCTGTCCCTGCCTCTGCTTCTGCCCCTAGCTGCCAAGACTGTGATCACAGGGTCCTGAAAGTTCTCGAGTGCCCCCCCCCAAACACACACATACCAGTCTCTGGCAGTCACTCACCAGACCCAGGTTTGTGTCCTCACTTCTAACCTCAGAGGTGTTCTACAGAATAAACCCTGTGGCTGGCTTGACAGCACAGACTAGTGGGGGCCATGCTGACTGGAGATGGTACTGACCTGACTTTCGCGACTAGATTGGAATCTGTGTAACTAATTGATCTGTGTAATCTTTAATTCCACGCCGAACAGTCTGATAAGGATTTTCACAGAGGTTCCAAGTGTTTTCAAGTTGGAAAGGAATGAGACATCTGGCCCCTCTTCTCAGGGGGTTCCCTGATTCCTTCAGACTGCCAGCCCTTCCTTACTGGAAACTTCCACAAGGTGGCCTCTTGCATAGTTGTCTTACTTTGATTCCTCATTTGTGCTCAGGGCTATTTTAGTCTTGCAGTCCAGGCTGGCCTCACACTCACCAAGAATGAGCGGAACTGCCTATCCTCCGGCCCTCCTCCCGAGAGCTGTTATTACAGGCTTATACCACCATGCCTGGTTTAGTAGGTGATTTAGTAGGTACTAGGAATGGAATCCAGATCTCTACTCATTCAGGTGAGCACTCCTACTAACAGAGCTACATTCCTGGCTTCACCTTCTGTCCGAGTGCACGTTTACATGCTTACTGAATGTCTACAGCAACCAACCAGCTGGACCAAGAGCCTCCGAGGTGCACGAAGAAGATGCTGGTCCTTTCCCCCACCCCCTGGCTCCACCCCCTACTAGCTGCTGTTACTTTCCCCTGAAGACCTGCTTCTTGAATGCCAAGACACTTGTCCCCCATACACACACACACACACACACACACACACACACACACACACACACACACACCAAGGAGCCAGCCGGCTGAGCCAGCAGGGCCCAGCTCCCACAGAGCTCCAGTCCAGGATGCATTGACATCATGGGAACAAGTCAGGGGCTGTCTTGCTCATAGGATAAGGGTTCTAGAATGTCACTACTGGTCTCTGTTGGGAGAGAAGATTCTTGGCTCTGCCTCAACCAGAGGAACAGCCACAGGGCATGCACCAAAGTGAGGCAAGATAGAAATGTAGGAAAAGTTTAGCGGGGGGGGGGGGGCAAAAAGAAAGAAACCCCTCCCCAGGCATCTAGCTAAGGCCACTCACCAGCAGACAAGCAAGAATCTCCTGGTAACTGACAGCTACTTAAGGTTTCTTTCCCATCTTAGTCACAAGGCTAGAATTTTCTGGGAATCTCACCAGAAAGCCCATTTCAGGGAAAGAGCATGTACTAACCCTCTGTGTCACCTCATAGTTCCTAGCTTCCCCTTATCAAGATATTGTCCCATCCAAGGCATCTCCAGAAGGTTGGAAAAGAGAAGGAAAGTGTGTGTGTGTGTGTGTGTGTGTGTGTGTGTGTGTGTGTGTGTGTGTGAGAGAGAGAGAGAGAGAGAGAGAGAGAGAGAGAGAGAGAGAGAGAGAGTTCTTAGCAACCGTTGAGATGAAACTTGAGAGACACCAGAAGAGTCTAAATGGCCAATTCTATGACAGCTAATCACTTGCTGTGCCCTGAGGACTTCACACCCACACTGGGGTACATCTTACTTCCCGTATTCTCCCCTGAGAGGCACCCTCTCCTCGTGTGGCTGTGTCTACTGTCTTCTGAGCACCTTCTTGGAAGCCTATATTAAAATACCTTTAATAAGCCAACCAAGTCCACTTTACTACATCAGCTACTTCTGAAATTCTTTCCAGCATCAAAGCCATCAATCCCAAGTGGCCGGGACTAAAGTCCCTAAAAGTCTAAGAAAACGCCTCAGGCTACTGAGGGTGGCAGAATGGAGCAGTACATTGTCTTCTCATAACTGAAAAATGGACCCCCAACAATAAGAATAGCCAGGGATCCTTAATCCTGACCCCACTCTGCTTCCAAAGAGAGAAGAAAGGGTTGCAGGTAGCCCCCTAAAGCTAATGAACAACTGGAGCCCAGATTCTGGACTGCACAATGAGGAGATGGTTGTAATTACTATAGCTCCATCTGCCAGAGACACCCCCTTGTAGGAGAAGGGGTCTGCTGCCATTATTCATGGCAGGTCATCCTCTCTAACCATTTCTTGCGGCCACCTCCTTGCCTCCCCAGAACCCTGTCCCCACTTCAGTGGCCACCTCCCTCCCTTCTGCTCCCCACTCAAGACACCCAGAAGGGCCTTCAAAATGCGTTAGTCATGTCTCCCAACTACTTAAATATTTGATAAAATAGCCACACTTCTGTCTTTCTGCCCAGGGAACAGTCATTCCCTGGGATCTGCCCCCACTAACTTCCAGAGCCCCTTTCCAGCTGGTAGGAACCCCTTTTCCTGGAGGAAGCCAATCAGCAGTCATCTGCTTGAGAACGAATACTTTCGCTCCACATACTGACTTTTCTTTGGAGTTTCCTTCCAGTTTGAGCATGATGGACATATCCACTTAGGTAGGAAATCAAGCTCAGAGGGAGCAGAGGAGATAGCTCGGTCCACAAATGGAGACTTGAGTTCTATTCCCTGGAATCGATGTAAAACAAAACAAACCAAAGAGCCAGGCATCGTGGCATGCATGTGTAATCCCAGCTCTGGGGAGGGAGAGAGAGGTGGATTGCAGGGGCTCACTAACCAGCCTGTCTGGTCTACTCACAAGCCAAGGAGGACAGTGACTGAGGAACAATGACCACAACTGTCCTTCGGCCTCTTCGTGTATGTGCAACACAGCGAGACACTCGGTACAGTGGTGGGAAGTCGGAAGTTCAGGGAAGCCTAAGCACAGATCTGAGTATGGGGCAGCTCTGAGGATAAGGGAAAACCACATACACAGGCGCGAGGCCCATCAGTGCAGAGAGATGAGGTCATACTCTAAGGATGGTCGTTGTCAACTTGACACAGTCAAGCATCAAGGGGCGAGAGAGTCTCAATGAGGGATTGTCTAGGTCAGGTTGGCCTATGGGTTTGAAGAATTGTCCCTATTGACTTAATTGCTGTGGGAATAACGCCTGAAGGGGGCAGCACCGGCCCCTGAATTTGGGCACTGGGCTGTAGCTGAGTGGAAAAGCTAGCCAATCACTAACAAGCAAGCACACGTTCATTCTCTCTGCCCTTGACTGTGGATATGTTGAACTCCTTCAAATCCCTTTCCTGATTACCTGAAATGATGGGATGAGCCCTGGGAGTATGAGCCAAATAAACTCTTTCCCCCTAAGTCGGATTGGTTGGGGTGTCTTGTCACAGCCATAGGTGGTCTTTGTGATCATGGACAGGTCTGGGGGTGGCTCTGACCACCGAGTTCATGCTCAGGCTTCAGGCTTCATTGCAGCGGAGGTGGGGGCAGCAGAAGGCATACAGACCCCAGACCTCTGCAAGCCAGCAGAGCCTGGGGACTGATAGGTCTACCTTGGAAATGACAGTGGGAGTGCCTGTGCTGTCCTCATCCTTAGGAGCTTAGCAGGCCGTTCTGACTACTCTGGGGCCCACCCCCACCCCAGGCACCAGGTGGTGAAACACAGATGGGGGAGACACAGAATCCACAGCTTAGAGAGACCAAGGCCCCACCAGGCTCTGTTATCTTCTGCTTGAAGAACCCGGGCCACAGATACATCCTCAGAGAAAAACAATCTCAGCCTACAATCCTTCAGTTTAAATAAATTTGACCGATGTCTTGTTTGCTTTGTGAGGCAAGGTTTCATGTAGCCTGTGCTGGCCTTGAATTTACAATGAAGACAAGGGTAACCTTGAACTTAGGGCCCCCCTACCTCCACGTCTCTAGTGCTGGATGGCAGGTGTGCACCACTCTACCCAGATAATACCCTACTGAGGCTCGAACCCCCAAGGTTTGTGCATGCTAGGCAAGCACTCTATGAACTGGTTATATCCCTAGCTCTATTTCTTTCCTTAAGAAAATAAAAGGCCAGGTCTAGTGGGACACATCTGTAATCCCCATACATGGGAGGGAGGCTAAATAGGAGAAAGGAAAGTCCAAGGCCAGCCTGAGCTCCATACAAGACCCTATCTCAGGAAACCAAAAGAAACCCAGTCATGCCGGGCAGTGGTGGCGCACGCCTTTAATCCCAGCACTCGGGAGGCAGAGGCAGGCGGATCTCTGTGAGTTCGAGAACAGCCTGGTCTACAAGAGCTAGTTCCAGGACAGGCTCCAAAGCTACAGAGAAACCCTGTCTTGAAAAACCAAAAAAAGAAACCCAGTCATTTCTGCTCTGTTTTATATGATGAAACTTAGGGTGGTAGACGCCTGCTTTGGCGTGAGAGCTCCAAGAGTCACAAAGTAAGAAGTTTGGGGAATAGCGCTGGTGGTAAATGGATCCCCGAGTTGTCGAGTTCACTTGCAAGACCAGCATCTACCAGCATCCAGATGCACCTGCCCTGGCTCAGAGCTCAGCCCTCAGACAAGAAACGCCTGCACGACTCACCATCTGTGATGAGAGCTCTGCTTGTCAAGACCTTCCCCAGCATAAACTTCAGCACAGCCAGGACGCTGCAGAGGATGCCACTTAAAATGGAGACACTGAACAGGAAGTCATCCTAGAAGAGAGCATTCCAGATTTTGACAAGTCATCTCTCGCTAGCGCAATCATCTTCCCCACCAGCATTGTGTAAAGTATAAGGGATGGGTCAGACACGCTGCCGCCAGGTGGCAGTATACCGCAGGTGGTCACCTGTGCGCCTGGAGTTGAGAAAGGATTATTAAAAATGGCCAGACTAATATTTACAAAGCCATTATGTATTCCCCCTGCCTGCAGTTCTGCTAAAACACACAGCAATCATTGATTGTTACAGGATTGGTTATAATGCCAAGAATGATGTCCAAGTAGTATTCTCTAGAGAATTCACAAAGCAGGCAACTGAGAATTTGGGGACCACGTCACTGCCCAAGAACCCTTCCTCATGGAACTAACTGGTTTAGCCACAGGATCCTTTCTCTTTAGAGATACTTAAAACCCATGTGGTTTTTTTTCATTCACACAATTGAGATTTCAAAGATAATCTTCAAGGTGGGAAAAAATGGTGCCTAAAAATAGTCCACTGTTGACGTGATTTTCACACTTCCTGTAGGTGCAGCATTAACGTTTGCAAGCAAACGGGTGAGTCACATGTTCAAGGCTGGTGTCTTCATTGCTATCTCCTGACATCAGGCCCCTAGAGATCCCCTTTGAGCTCCCACGCGTTGCTCCCCTGAGACACAGCCTCCAGGTTCTCCAGGATTAAAATGCAACTGCCAGCAGAAATTCAACACGGGAGCAGATATTTAGAGAGAAATAGGATCATCCTTTAGCAGTTTATTAATAAAATTGCTATCCTAGTGACAGACGCAGGGACAAAGGAGACAGCTTGCCTTGCCAGGATTGAAACTAAACTAAATCATTTTTTAAAAAATTACCTCTCTGGACTTGGGGTTTCTGTACAACGTGAAAGCATCTCTGCCCCCACCCCGCAAATGCCCACCATTGACAGCAGCAGCTCCGACTGTATGTGCTCACAAATTCTTATCTACTCTTCCTCCTAGGAAGACCAACTACCCCAGGATCACCAGCTCTCCTCGAACCTGGGCTGGACTTAGCCTCAAGACTAGCAGTTCCAACAAAGGGAAGGGAAATGGAGGCAGCTGAAATGGATCAGTGGGTGAAGATGCTTGCTGCCAGGCCTGCTGGCATGAGCTCAATCCCTGGGGCCCATGTGGTAAAAGGAGAGAACCGACTGCCAAGGTTGGTCATGGTCCTCCAGCCATGCTGTGGCAAGCATACACGCACACTCAAGTGCATGCACGCGCGCGCACACACTCTAAGTTTAAAATGTAATAAAAAATGAAAGAAATGGGAGGATGGTAGCACTAGAGGGCTTTAACCCACCAGACTCCACCCGCACGAGTAATTGAGGCTGACATGAGTTGTGATACCACACATCCTATGAGGAGATGGGACTGTGCCTCTGTCGTGACTCACCCCAAATCCACGGCCTCCGATTAATACGAAGACTATCAAGCAATCCTAAACTAAATTATCACTTAGAAAACACCTGACCTTCATTCCCCACATATCAAAGGTACATCTGGAACCTGTCACCGACTGAACACTGGAGGTTTGGTAATTAAATCTAGCGTGGCATTTGAGGGTAGGTTCAGGGACTAAAAGCATCAGTGGAAAAACTGGGACATTAAAACTGCATCCATGACTTTATCTGTAGCGTATGAGCCCATCATGGGGAGGACACACTGGGGTTGTGAGATGATAATACGGGGACACTGGTGGGGGACATGAACCCTCTGCACATAGATTCTTCATGGCTCTGAAGTGTCCACAGGTGGGGGGTGTCTCGTTGGTGAAGTGTTATCCCCTCAAGTGGATAGTCTGAGTTTGATCTCCAGATCCAACAAAAAACAAGCCAGGTACAATGCAATCCCAGACCTGGGGAGGCAGAGATGACTGGATCCCTGGGGCTCACTGGACAGAAGGATCGATCTAATCAACAGGCCCAGACCAATACACACACACACACACACCCCACGTACACTTGCACACATATGAATGCAGACACATACAAACCTACATCTACAAACACGAAACACTGAGCTAAAACATTTTCAGATTTATAATTACCTTCAAATAATCCATCTCACGGAACTGTGACCTCTAATACTTGTCCACATGAGGACACAGAAAAGTCAGCCATCTTTGAACCAGGAAGCAAGTCATCACAAGATGCCAAAGCATCGGTACCATGATCCTTGGATTTCCAATCCCAGAAGCGTGAGTAGTAAATCTCCATTGTTGGTAAGCAACCTAGGATGCTTGGTCACGGGCTGAGACTCCCTAGTCAGGACCCACACAGCACTCTCAGGAACTGTGGTCACCTGCACAGGAGTGGCTCCATCAACGGTCTGCCTCAGAAAGAGGAGTCTAGTCATGAGATTCCCTCATGAAGGGCAAAAAAAAATCTAAATAATTCCTCACAGGTGTGCCTAGAAGCTTGTCTCCAATGTGAGTGTAGATCAGTGCTTCTCAGCCTGTGGGGCATGACTGCTTTGGGGCTGAATGACCCTTTCACAGGGGTCACCTAAGACCATCGGAAAACAGATATTTGCATTATGATTCATAACAATAGAAAAATTATAATTATGAAGTAGCAAGGAAATTTTATGGCTGGGGGTCACCACAGCATGAGGAACTGTGTTAAGTGGCTATAGCATTAGGAAAGTTGAGGACCACTGTTGTAGATACTGCCATGGTGACAATCAGTATTACCACCACATACAGGAGTAGTGGCCCTCTTATAAAGAGACCTCAGAAAACTCCCTTGAGTGGGGACAAGGCAAGAAGACAAGGCTGGCATCTTGCCTTCCCTACCTCCAGGACTGTATGAAGCAAGCATTGCTTGCAGACGGAACCCTATTCCATGGCAGTAGCCCAAATGGTCTGAGATAGTGTCTGTGCCCCTCATCTGTTTGCTCTTTTGGTTTTGGTTTGGTTTGGTTTTGCTCTATGCATATGTACGCCTGTGCCTAGTGTCTGCAGAGGCCTGAGAAGGCATTGGATCCCCTGGAACTGGAGTTATAGGTAGCTGTAAGTCACTACACAGGTGCAAGGGGACTGAACCCACGTCCTCTGGGGGCCATCCATGCTATCAGCCACCAAACCGTTTCCCTAGCCTCTGTGTGTACTCAATTTATTGTCAATTTGATACAACCTAGAGCCACAAGAGGGAACCTCAACTGAGAAACTGCCCGTGTGTGTGTGTGTGTGTGTGTGTGTGTGTGTGTGTGTGTGTGTGTGTGTGTGTGTTCATGGGTAGGGAGACAGGGAAGAGAAAGAGATGGAGTTGGAGGGGGAGAGAAAGAAGCAAGATAACCAAGAGAGCCTTCTTCTCCTTTTTTTTGTTTTTGTTTTTTTGTTTGTTTGTTTGTTTGTTTTTCGAGACAGGGTTTCTCTGTGGTTTTGGAGCCTGTCCTGGAACTAGCTCTGTAGACCAGGCTGGTCTCGAACTCACAGAGATCCGCCTGCCTCTGCCTCCCGAGTGCTGGGATTAAAGGCGTGCGCCACCACCACCGGGCGAGAGCCTTCTTCTATGTATGATTCCTGCTTGAGTTCTTCTCTTGACTTCCCTCAGTGGTGGACTGTGATGTGACCCAGAATGACAAGCCAAGAGACCCTTTCTCCCCTAAATTACTTTTGGTCATAGTGTTTTATCAGAGCATCAGAAACCAAACTAGGGCAGTGCCTGACCCATGATGAAGGACATCTTATAAGAAGCCACCTCATCTGCCCTCAAATGCCTCTTGTCTTTCAGATTGCATGTGACAGTGGCTGTTGATCAGTCCACGTGAGTGGCATGTCTTTGCGAAGAGCGAATAATGGACAGACTCTAATTTTCCAATTTCGTTGGTCCCAAACTGTGAAAAACAACACCTTAGCTTGGCAGGACCAACAGCTGGTAGAGGAATCCAAGAACTAGGAAGATTCTAGATGCTGAAAGCATGTTTCGGCTAGGTGGTAGCTCAGTCTGTGGTGTGTTCCCCTTGCAAGCAGGAGGACCTGGTTTCCACCCTCAGAATCCGCATGAAAAAGCTGGCATTGTGGCATGGCCTCACAATCGCAGTACCAAGGAAGTGAATAGAGACAGGTGGGTCCCTAGGACTCATGGGCCAAACAACCTAGCCTAATGGGTGAGTTACAGGTTCAGTGAGAAACTCTGCCTGAAAAAACAAGGTAGACAGTTGTTCCATCTTCTACTTGTATACACACAAAGGCACACACCACAGACATATACCTGCACACACACAAACATGCACACAGACACATGCATACAAAGCTTTGAATCCTACACTCCAATCTAGGTCAAGATTAACCCCATCTCACCTAGCAGAATGAATCAGGGAAACAATCTGGGTTCCACATGTGACCACACCAGAGGAGAAAGCCTCCCTCCTGCGGTGAAGAGGGATCCATGACCTCACACAGCAGCAGAGTTGGACCCAGCCCTAGGGAGAAGCCACTTCACGCTGCACTAAGGAAACAGGCTTGGAGAGCAGGGGTGGGGTGGGGGTGACCTCAACCCATTGGCAAAGACCTGTACCCCAAGTTCACATCTGCTGGCTCTCCTTCACAGTCTAACAAAAGCCACCCACCCCTTTGATTTTTTGGCCCAGACTAGAAGGTGGAGAAAATTACAGCTCTTTTTTTAAGACTCAAAGGCAATTAGAGAGGAGCTGATAAAACCTGAGCTAGGTGAGGATTCTAGTGCTGACGTGTGACATCTGTCATTGTGTGCTTGCTAGGTTAAGGACCTTGCCAGTCAGACCAGGTTCTCCAGTGAGTTTTTCTCCTGGGAGATGCCAGGCCCCAGCGTTGCCTCAGCTAACAGCATGTGGGCTGATAAATCAAAGTCCCCATGAGATAGAATTCTCTATTTCCACAACAGATCAGAGGATCCCAGGCCAGCCAAAGCTACCTGATGGAGCTGACCCCTCGGCCTTCACCTGCTATTTTAATTCTGCCGGAGTCATGCTGACCTCCTTCTGGTTCCTCAGTATGGATACTGTGGGTTCCTATCCCATCTTTGTATAGGTTCCTCTGCCTGCCTGGAAGCTCGGTGTGTCTTCATGCCCTTCCATCGTCACCCTTCTCTCTGAAAACAACACCTCCTCAATCAGGTGGTCCTGATTGCAATCCTTCTCATCTTCAGATGGTTTTGCTGTCAAGTGGGAATGTCCCCCATAGGGTCATGCATTTGAGCATATTGGTCCCTGGCTGGTGGTGCTGTTTGGGACATTGTTGGAATCTTTGACACCAGTCATTGCTGGAGGACATGGGTCACCAGGGGATGGCCTTCAGGTTTTTTGGCATGGTTCTACTTTTCTGTCTTCACTCTGCTTCCTGACTGCAGCTACACTGTGACCAGTCACCTTACACTCCTGCCACCACGCCTTCACTACTGTGGTGGTCTGCGTTCCTCTTGAACTGTGAGCCAGAAAAAGCCCTTCCTTCCTTAAGCTGCTTCTTACAACATGTGTTGTCACAACAAGAAAAGTAAACAATATAGGGTCTCAGGGTGTAGCCAGGCTGATCTGGAAATTACACTAGTATAGCTCAGGTTGACCAAGAACTCACTATGTAGCCCAGGCTAGCTTGGAACTCACAGGGATCACCCTGTTTTGGTCTCTTTCAAGTAAAGGCACTTGGTGTCAAGTCTGACCCTCTCCAAATTCAATTCCAGACCCATAAGAGAAAAGGACTCCCTCAAGACATTCCTGAACTCCATGTTCTCTCTGTGGCACACATACCCCACCCTGCACTAAATCAATCAAAATATAATAAAACACTTTAATATAAAGATTTTGGAGATTGAATCTGATTGTGTAAGTGGTAAAATACAAATAAACCTCACCAAAACACCCAGAGAGTTCCCTCATGTCCCCAACTCAGTCCCCTATAATTGCTTCATGAGTGCAAGCCTATATATTAATTTCTCCTGATCTTGGATTTTATACAGTTGGCCACACAGTAAGCAAGTTTCAGTCTGAATTATTTTTTCTTTTTCTTTTTGATTTTTCAAGACAGGGTTTCTTTGTGTAACCCTGGCTATCCTGGAACTTGCCCTGTAGACCAGGCTGGCCTCGAACTCACAGACCTCCACCTGCCTCTGCCTCCTGAGTGCTGGGGCTAAAGGTGTGCGCCACCACTGCCTGGCTCTGAATTCTTTTACCAGTGTGGTTTTGAGATTCCTGCACGAGGTTGCAGGTTTCAGTGTCCTGTCTTGTGTGGCCCTGATACTCAATCTACTGGTCTCAGCTTTTGCCATAAAATGTTTTTTTTTTCATTTTTGTTTTGTTTTAGTAATTCCACCCAGGCTCCTCATGCATAAAGCAGTTTTCCATATGTTCCCAGTGG
Organism: Microtus ochrogaster; assembly: GCF_000317375.1. NCBI lineage: Eukaryota > Metazoa > Chordata > Mammalia > Rodentia > Cricetidae > Microtus > Microtus ochrogaster. Next base: position 3,142,212 of record NC_022013.1, on the reverse strand, counting down.
AAAAATTGTTACTACAAGGAGCTAACAAATAGGAGGACAGCTCATAGGGTCTGTAGGTTCTCTAGAGGAAGAGAAATGATAATACATACACACACATACATATATACATATACATTACATACATATATGTATATACACACATATATAAATTAAATTGGCAGTGGCCGTATGCACCTGATATTCACATGTAAGACTGAGAATCCAGCAGCTGCTCAGTCCATGCCCCAGCAGTCCCGATCTGGTGCTGAAGGCCTGGAGGACTCCTAAAATCAGCCTGTCTTTGGTCTACTTTGGGAAGCTGAAGAAGCTGGGTTCTGATAGTGGGGAAGGACAGGGGCAGCAGTGACAATGGGACAAAGGCACCTAACAGCAACAAGTGAAGGCAAGGAGGTGACCACCCATTCCGAGAGAGGGTCTTCCATCTCTATTAACAGTGCTGCCCAAAGATCAATTCCAGATACAATTAATCTGACAACCAAGATTAACCCTCATGGGATCTAATGCTGTTCCCTTATTTAGGAGACCAGAAGCAAATGCCAGAGAGAAATGAGCAGAGGTGGAGGCTTGACTGTACTGCCTCCTGCAGGAGCAACAACAGGCTCTTAGTCGGTCTAATGACCTTGGCCGTCAGGAGATCTCCACGCAACTCCACCTCTTCCAACCTGACGTACAACAGGGAACTTACCCTCTCTCATCATGCCACGCCCATCAGCACAGAGTAAGGACATCTGATCGCATCTTCTCCATGATTCTCATCGTCTTCACGTGTTTCCATACATAGTCAAGGACGGCCAACATTCAACACTATTTGCCACCTGAGTTTTGTGTTGGGCCACATTCGCAGCTATCCTAGGACACAGGTGTCCCATGGTCTGCAGAACCCGACACCTGCCTGCCGCAGTTTCTAACACGGATGTGACCGAGTTTCTCTGCCCTCCTAGGCACCACTCCCATCTTCCCGAGACAGCTGCATCTCAGAGCATTTGTATTCATGCCATTGCTCACAGGAAATTCTTGTGTCAAAATGAAATTTCTTCAATAGCGTGTGCCAGTTGTCACCTCCTGTGTGTGGTTTATTCTTTATGGGCGGTGACAGTAACAGTTGCAAGTCCAGGACACGATGCATTGTCCCTGATAATGTCAGACAGAGGCCGGATCTGCAAAGCCAATCCAGCCTTCCCCTGGTGACCCCCACTTTCCTGTTTATAGGCAATGAGGAGGTAAGAAAGGACTCTGGAGGCTCGCCTGCTTATGCCTGCAAAAAGGCGCCCTTTGCCTTCCTAATGAGGACAGATTTCAAACCATTCTGACACTGCATGTTGTCAGAGCGCCACCAGGGCAATGCTAGTGCCTGCTGAATAATGCATGAGAATCGATTTACGGGCCCCAGGTGAAATTAACACAGTCGCTCTCATCTTCAGAACTTTTCGTCACCACCCTCCCCCGCCCCCTCAGAGGTGGGGAAATAGCACCAAGCACAAGCCTCACTCCCGGCTGGTGATTAAATCATATTGACAAATTACCCCGTGTTCTCGTTGGAAGGCTTGGGAATTTGTAAGGTAGCATCAGGCCATTCGGAAGTCAGGATGTCGAACACTGACGCTTGGATGGGTGGTGTGATAAACAGGGAGCATTGGGGATCTTTATGGGCTTGAAACAGACTGGGCCACCCCAGCCCCGACAGACTGACAGGTGAGGGTCTGCCAGGTAGTGAGCAGAGTAGGTGGCAGCTTCCTGGGGTCCACGGAGCTGAGACGGATGTGAGGGTCATAGGAACCATGGAAGGAAGCCACAGCCTTGCCAGCAAAAGCGCTGTGATTGTCCAGGGGTCCAGTGGGACCTTCTGAGAGGCTGGCTGACACCCCCTGGTATGTCCTGGCTTCTGCTCAATGAGGCATCAGACACACTTCTGCTTTCTCATATGAGAATGTGAATCTCTGAAACCGAGTATTCCAATATCTAGGTGTTGCCATGGTTGCAGAGATGAGCCACCTGGCTGGGCCCATGCTTTCCTTCCCTGGTGACTACCTGGCTACACCCTCCTCGCCGGATGATCATGACATTTAAACGAAGAGGCTCCTCGGGGTTCCTAAAAACATTACATCACATAACCGGTGACAGTTAATCTTGATGGTCGGCCTGCTGGGCTCTGGAATCACCTGGGAGACACACCTCTGAACATGTTTGTGAGGAAGTTTCTAGAGTGAGCTAACAAAGAAAACCAATTATAATGACACACGATTAATATTTTTAAGAATACTCTAATAATAAAAACTAAAATAAAATATAAAAGTGATGTGGAGATGTCTAAAAATTATAAATGTTTTCTCTAGGGAAGAGGTTAATTGTTTTTTTTAAAAAATAATGGACCTTGTAAAACAACTTAGGGTGTATGTGTGTCTAAGTTGGAGAAAAACAAGTAATAAGTCCATCCTGGTGGCCCACACCCATAATCTCAGACTTTGAAAGGTTGAGGCAGAAGAATTATATATTCCAGTCCACCCTGGGCTATCATAGTGAGGCACTCCCCAGCTGTCATCTTAGACATTTAAGGAGAATATTTCAGGATAGTAATTGCGGCTGTCTCAGAAAGTCAGCCTACGGCAGACAACTACTGAGAGGCATCAGCTGAGGTGGTTCTGGTGAGTCTGCAGTTAGAAGCCCGCAAGGCCAAGCAGCGGGGTGGTCAGAACAGACGCTAATGCCCATAGCCGGAATGACCCCCTCTTTCCTCAGGGAGACCTGGGCTCAGTCTTTAGGGTCTTCAACCAACTGCAGTGGGTTCACTGGGTGATTGACACTCAATCTGTACATATTCTGTGCCACAGCCAGCAGACTTCATGACAAGTCAAGGCCACCACACGTTCATCCTCGCAGCCTGCAAATGAGCCGGTCCCCCAAGAGTTACGGTCAAGAATCTCAGAAACTAAAACCACCACATACCTAGGAGACCCAGAAGAGGAAAAGTGGAAAGCAGAAAATGGGCCTCTATGCAAACTACCTCGGCCAGCTCCTCCCACAGGCGAGCATTTCACGGCTCTTGTCATTTGAGGACAAAACAGAAAAAAATATTAAATGCTCCTAGCTGGAGCTGGCTGGCTAACTCAGCAGCTAAGAGTGCTTCTTGCTTGAGGCCCTGAGCTCAGTTCTGAGCCCACACACTGAATGGCTCCCAACCACCTGAACTCCAGCTCCAGGGGATCCAACACCCTCTTCTGGATTGTGCTCACGCGGTACACGTTCACTCAGACACACCCAAGTACTCATGAGTAACAACTGAATAAATACTAACAGCTGAGATTCCAAAGGAAAAACGAATGTGCAGACAGACAGCTTGCCTAGCTACCCCCAAACCTACTCATATTCACCACGGATCAGTCAAAGCCTTGAATGTGGGGAGCAGTCTGAGACACACTCTTCTTTGCCAGTCTATTGTGCTTCTCTACAGACACTGAAGAGTCCGCCAAGGGCTCCCTGGCAACCTTCCTGATTCCCTGAAAGGCAAGATCCCATTGGTTGTTGACTTCCTAACCACAGTCCTGGCCTAACCTAGACCAGCCTTGGACATACCTGATTTTGTTCAGTCAACAAGCACTCAGCTGTTCCTTGGGAGGCAGCAAGTCCAAGTTCCCAAAGGCCTCTCTCTCGGTGTAAACTCCAAGATATGGGAAATAACCACCACAAATAACAACCAAAAAAGTTCCAGAGTTCTACTGCAGTGTGCTAACAGTTACTTCACACATCAGCATGAGGACAGGCTGTTTTGGGAACATGGGTATCAGCTGAAACCTGGTTGGAGATGTAGCTCGGTTAATGAAGTGTTTGCCTGCCAAACAGAGTCCTGAATTCAGTGCCCAGAAGAGCATCAGCCATGCATGGTGGCACACGCCTGTAATCTTGGCACTAGGGAAGTAGGGGAAGGAGGTTATCCTTATCTACCTAAGGAGTTCAAGGCCAGCCTGGGCTACCTGAAAGTCATTAAAATACACCTAGACTGGGGCTAGTAGTGTTTGAGAATTGCTAATGAAGACAGAGTTGGTAAAGACAGACAGCTGGTGGGCAGAACTCAGGACACAGCTGTCGTCACTGAGGAAGACTGTGGAGGCCTGCAGCTCCCAGCAGCGGTTTCCTCTAACGACCCTACACACACACACACACACACACACACACACACACACACACACACACCACAGGGGGGAGGTCTAGCTCCCACAGCCACTCCAGTTTCCTTTTTGTCTCTCCTTGGAAAATTCTTTAGGGGAAAGAGCCTGTCTTCAACCATCTTGGTCTGAGATGGTCAAAGGTCAAAGAGCTCATTTTGGGGGGAGAGAGGGAAGCAGGGAGGGATACTGGCTCTCCGGCAACCCAGTGTCCCCAAACCTATATCCCAGAAAAATATCCAATGTTCCCCCAACAACATGGTTACATGATGTGTGGTTTTGTGAGCAAATACTCATATTTTGGCCACAGGCAGAATATTCTAAACAGCACTTCTCACGTGACAGACATGAGGACCGAGCACAAGAAGTTCACAGTACGGGCTCTCGTTTCTACAAGAACTCCCTTTCCACTGCTTTGCTGTGCTAGGACTTACTGTGTGCACCGAATAAACAGGCATTCTAGTGTGAGCTTAAGAAATAAAACAAGCGTTCAGTATGAGCCTCACCACTGGCTAAACAACAGTCCCAAATGCAGAAAGGTCCCGCGGCCGAGGGCTCATCCGACGTGTAGGGAAGCGAAGGGGGGATTTATACTATTTATACTACGGCACCAAACGGCTTTTGAAATTATGTTTGTTCCTTTCTCCAAATGAAAACCTCATAGAGAAACAAGCATGAACTAAGTAAGTTAATTAGTCAGTTAGAAAAACAAGTTCCAAGAGGTTAGAAAAAATCTGCCCAAGGGAAGATTCGTTGGAATAGTGAAGTGCTGTTCTGCTCTGTTTTCTTTGTTTTCTCTTGTTTTTGTTCTCTAAGACTTGTTTCATTTATTTATGTGTATCTGTGAATGTCTCCGTAGGAACAGAGGGAGAGGGAGAGGGAGAGAGAGAGAGAGAGAGAGAGAGAGAGAGAGAGAGAGAGAGAGAGAGATATGGGGGAGCTGCAGGGATGGACCCCAGGACCTGACACACACTAGGCAAGAACTCAAACCACATCATCAGCACTCTTAAATACACAGATCTGCCTTGGATAGGAGGGGGCAGGGCACTGGCACCAGGAAAGAAATGAACCTATCTTTCCTTTTTTGTTACTGCAGTCCCACAAGATGGGTCTTCACGATGCTAATCAAGATAAAAATCTCCAAAGCCACTGGGGCGGGGTAGGGGTTGTTTCCAGTCATTAAAAACAGGGAAAGGATCCTAGACTTGGAACTAACTGAGTCTTATGTGGGGCTAGGGTCTCCGAACTGCGTCTCTCACACAGCCATCTTTAGAAACTCTCTGTGGAGCCTGGCTTTGCAACCCTCAGTCCTCAGGGAGAGCCTTCGATCAGTTGTCAGGAAACGTGGGTCCACTCACTGCCTCTGAGACTGTGTATCATTCACATCACCATTCAGAGTCTGTGGCTCTCTCCCTTGAGCCAGAATGTGTCTTTGTTGTAAGATGGTGGCCAGTCCAACACCTCCACCCACTACGGAAATGTCCCAAAGGTCTGAGGCGACAAGCTAAAGAACACTGTTTCAGAGGAAGAAAACACAACAATACCTATTATGACAGGATGAAGCAACATGGCGGGTTGCTCACAGATACAACAAACTCATTAAAAACAAAGGTTCCCCGAGCCAGGAAAAAGACCCATTGGAGACTCCTGAGTCTCCCAGGAAACCAGAGCTGACAGGAGAGCAGGAGAACGACCTGCTCACACCTCAGAAGCTGATGCAGATGAACTCAGGAGCCCAAGCCGCCAGGGTCCTTCATGGGATGTGCCATGAGGTCACGCGTGTCTCCCACACAGCTCCTCTGCGGACTGCTGCTATATTTAGCTCCCTGTTTAGCTTTCCTGTCTAATCAAACACATTGTCTTCCACACCATCTGTTTATAGCACAGGTAAACAGTATCGTCAGCAGAGTGTCTGGGTCACCACTGGGAGAGCAAACCTTGTCTTCATGGCGACTCCTCTGTCCTAGGTAGATCTCAGTGGGCTCCTAGCTGGCCTCACAATGGGAGGCCACTTGTGGCTAAGCACAGCCCCTGTGTTTCAAGTACACGTTTCGATCAACATTGACAAATTCTGTGACTGTGTATTCTTTTATGTGTGTGCGTGCAAGCATGTAGAGGTCAAAGGTCAACTTCAGGTGTCATTTCTCAGGACCCAGCTACCTTTAAAAAATGATAATTAATTTGTGTGTGTTTTTGTGTGTATTTTGTGTGTTGTATGTGTATATGTCTGTGTTTGTGTGTGTGTACGCCACAGTTCACATATGGAAGTCAGAGGACAACTTTGCGGAGTCAGTTTTTTTCTTTCTAAGTTTGTGCAGACTCCAGGGATCAGACTAAGGCTGTCGAGCTTGCATGGTAAGTGCCTTTACCTCACGGAGATTTTACACTAACGGAATAAAGAAAGTCATAAGTCAAGGGGTTTTTTAATATATGGCCTGGAATATCAGGTAGGTGGGTTCGGAAAATTGGGGACGTCTCTGTAAGGATCGTCTCAGACGCTGTGTATGACAATCTGGCTTTGGGTTGGAATAAATGGTCAAGTTACCATGATCTTCCAGCTTTCGCAGTCATGGGTGTTGGTAGGTCAGTCACAGAGGCAGGCAAAGACAGTTGTTAATGAGAGGTTAAAAACAGCCACACACGATCTGGCTTCAGACTGGCAGCATTCCAACTCAGCCCAATCACGAAATCAGTCAATCAGCCTTGAAGAGTCTTTGCTGGGGTGGGAAGCATTTTCTTCTCTTCTGGGACTTCAGTTTACAGTTGGAATCTCCGATCTCACATCTTTAACATCGTTGCTATGAGCCTCAGAGACCTCACTGGAGACCTGTGGGACCTGTAGAAATACCCTCCCCAAATGAGACCCTCGTTGCAGAGGCCAATGAGACACTTATGGACAGCAAGACCAGGAAAACGCTCCTTTAGCCCCGTGTCCCTGCTGTTCCTTCAGACACAGCTGTTCTCTCACTTCCTTCTGTCAGATGCTTTTGTCTCTATCAGCAGCTCTCAACTGGGGGCGGGGGCGGATTGCAACCCCTTTGGGGGTCCAATGACCCTTTCACAGGGATCATCTAAGACCATCAGAAAACACAGATATTTACATTACCAGTAGCAAAACTACACTTATAAAGTAGCAAGGAAACTAACTTTATGGTTGCGGGTCACGGCAACATGAGGAACTGTACGAAAGGACCCCAGCATTAGGGGGGTTGAGAACCACTGCTCTAAAGCCATGCTCAAGAGATCCCACCAACAGGGGCAGACCAAGCAGGGGTAAAGGTGGGGATGTTTCTACCGTGCAAGTGACCAGGGAAGCAGATGAAGGTCAACACAGAGCGGATGGCAAGCAGGAAGTGACCGGACAAGGATGAGTTTACAGTTTTTAAAACTACATTGAGTTATTTTTTGTGGGAGGAGTCACACAGTGCCAAGGGTCATGTGAGCAGCAGGAAAAGGAGGAGGAGAAGGAACAGAGTGAGGAAGAGAGAAGTGAGGCAAAAGAAGGTGAGGGGGGAAGGGAGGGAGGGAGGGAGAGAGAAGGGGGGAGAGAGAGAGGGGGAGGGAG